>NC_090175.1:20490960-20790960 GCF_024679245.1 Pseudorasbora parva
TTATGTGCGTGTTACATAGAAGAAAAAACGATATAAACAAATTAAAGTATCATTTTCATTTTAAGGGCAAACTATTTAAACATTATTTTGGTTTGTCACCTCAGTAATCTTGACCTTTTGACCGATTCATTGCAAACAACTTTTGCATGACCTCCCCAGTCGTTTGAGATTACTGGATAAGGAATTTTAAAAATATTTTCATGGATATTGCACTCACAACCTCTAGTCAATAAATACAATAAAGTGGAATATAACCAGAATAGATTAATTTGGTTTCATGGAAGAATAAGATAGCTTTATTATTATTTTTCACATCAGACTTTTAAAATGTCCTAATATTTTACAGGTTTTCCATGACCGTGCATGACTGTCTGTAGTTAAATATTATTTGATTAAAATACATTTTTCTTGTCTTCATCTTCTTCATAAATATACAACTTTATAAAAGGTAAAAGACAAACAATAATCTTATTACCTTTTTTCATTGTATTTTATTACAAAGTTAATGAAAATATACCATATTTAAGGTGGAAAACTTTGAGGTTATTTGGCTGAATGGACCTCAGATGTATTGTTCTGTATATTACATCCTCTGAGGAAAGAGAGATGATGGTTGTGATAAAGACAAGGGATTTTTTGAGACCACTCATACACAGATAGAGCAACAGAAGCAGATTCCATCTCTAAAACCATCTGGATACTGCTCTTGTTCCAAAGGCACGGATCAACATCCACCTAGTTATGAGAAAAAAATAACATCATCAGTTCACTGATCTTTCAGACTTGGTGGGTCAAATACAGGTAAAAGTAAGACCTTACCTTGTTTCCATTAAACACCAGAGTTCTGAAAACTTTTCCAAAAGGTTTTAGTAGCCGTAGCACTCCTGTTGCAGCACGGGGCTGGTTAGGTACATTACATACAACCAGCAAATTGTCCAAAGGCGACAGCAGCCCCTAAACGACAGTAGGGACTTGTTACGAGTCATGATGGAAGGTTTAAAAAAAAAACTCTTACTATTATTTTTTATTTTATTTTTTAAGTTTAAATATTTGAAATGTCTCGATAACAAGAGATACTTGCATTTGACATTAATGGTCCCACAAAAGCATGAAAAACGGACACCTGTAAGGAAAAAGTTAATTGGGTGTTTAAGCAAGAAAATATTCATTTTAAAATTGTTTCCATCCATCCATTAGTGTATTAGCTCACAGGTGAACTAAAGTCAACGGCTTGGGGCACCATCTCCAAACTTTGCTGTCTCATGTGAACCGGGATAGCAGAGTAAACCTTTACCATCTCCTGGGCTGAGAATTCAGTTGGAAGCATCAATAAAGCCTGGAAAACACACACAAGCTGATATAGTGATGAATGTCTATTGAAAATTGATTTTAGAAAGCATTATCCCAGCTAAAAAAAAGTTAGCTGGGATAGTTAGGGTGATTTTTAGGGTCCACACACTTTTGGGGCCACCAGAGATCGCTTTTATTAGTACTAGTAATAATGTATAATCTACCAATGAGTTACAAATAAAACAAAAATATGGCTTATTTCTGCATTTCCATCTAAATCTGGCAAACCGCTCTACTCATGCGCTCACCATCACTTTGCTAAAATCCCGCTCTCTGACTTGAAATTTCTCTGTACTATAGGCTACTATACTTGTTGTAGCCATTAAGAAAAGGTATATAGTTTCATATTTATGTTTAAAAATGATATATATTTTTTTATGTCATCTATGTTGATTATGAAAAGTGATCGGCATTAAATGCGCAATATGCCGGGAGACAGAGTGGGTCAGAAATAATTTTAACCTTTTCATTAAGTTTTGTTTTGTAGAAAGCCTTTCTTTAAAGTGAAAATTTCGTTTTGAAATTTCAAGAATTTTGTTTAGTTGCATGGTTTTAATAAATTAGAAGCAAATATAGCAGACGACAATCATGACATGGATGCGCTGGTGTGATCACTTATATGTGAATTGGATGGCCTCTCATAAATGAACCAAAAGTCTAAACTCTTCTTTGCAATGTCTCCTTGCTATTTTTGACACATTTATAATCATAACTTTTGCCAGTTCGTTGTGGCAATAAAATATATCTATGTCATTAAATTACGTGCTTAGTCAACTAATGGTTTAAATGAACAACTACTAGTCCAGTAGAAAAAAACTTTAGTCGGGGGCAGCCCTACTACTTCCACATATTTTCAGACCAGCATGTTACAAAGGGCATTCGCAGGTTGAGGGAGCAGAGCTTAATAAATCAGTATTATTAAATTGCAGATTGGCTTGGGTTGGCTTGTGTGTTTCGTGGGGTAGGGGGTTCCCACCTCATATTCTTTCATAGGGCCCAAAATTGCTAACGGTGCCCTGAGGGTACTTATAAAGCACATATGCCTTATTCTGCATGACCATATATTCTACATCATTTAATCCTACACATTGCCTAAACACTAATTTACCTTAATAACTATTAATAAGCAGTATTTCTGGAGTTTATTGAGGCAAAATACATACTGGTTAGTTCATTGTGAGAATTGGACCCCAAACAGAAGTGTGACCAAAATTTAATTTCAGTTTTACAAAAATGTACTCTTTTAAAATTGGTCTAAAATAGTACATACCTTCTTCCATTCTAGACAGGTTTCCATGTCAACTTCAGTTGCCGTTAAAACCTCAACAGGGGGACTAAACGGAGATGCCATTTTGATTAGTTCACCTTCAGAGTAGTCAAGAGAGATTCTAGACACTCGAATTACACCTTTCTGTTGAAAAACATGAGAGCGACGAGAGAGAAAAAAGTTAACTGCTTTATTTAAAGAGTGGCGTTTGCCTACAGTGTCCTGAATGATAATTCTCACACCACTAGAGGTCACTATCTCCATTTTTGTTATCACAGGACTGTTGGCGTGAACTAGATCCTAGATCAGCAATGTTGTTGAGACCCAAATGATAGGCTACTTTAATGGTGGCACTTCAATTATGGTGGTAGTTATTACAGATAAGAAAATAAAGCCCTTTATGGAACATCTTTAATATTACTGGCTTTTAAAGGGCATTGTTATCCTCATAATGCGATTACAACAATCACTTTTAATACAGAGTTGCCTATTACTGTTACACCTCTCAGAACTTACAGTATGTGCTGATGTTTTTGCAGTCATCTTAGTTATTGGCATCTGAATGTTCAAAGATTCAGTGGTTCCTTCTGAATTTGCAGTCTTGACTGTAAAAAACTGCTGATGACCATTTATCATGGAATTGGAAGTGATGGATCTGTGTGAAGAGGATAATGATCTTTTTGTTGAATAATGTCTTGTTTTATTACAGCCTGAAGAGACAGAGTTGTGCCGTATGCTGCATTTTGAGCGGGAGGGAAAGCAGACTGAGCCAGGCCTCCACCTGGTGACCTCAGCAGGCCTGTGCTGCAGTCTCTTAAGGAAGGAATTCATTCCTCTTCCTGAAAGGTAGAAACAAAGGCTTAGTATTAAGGTAACAGAGGTAACTCTTTACCATGAAACCAGTGCTATAATGAATTTTTTTCTCAAGTTGTGTATTTATGGCATAAAACATACCTTTTGAAAATAATAATTAGCATGTGTACAGTCATGTGTACTCAAGGTGTATAAGGAAAGATTTTCACACCATGGTTTAAAATGTTTTTTTAAAAAGATATTAGACTAACTTGAACATTTCGAAGAACTTGGTACATATTTAAAAAATGTGAATAGAATTTACACTAAATACAACAACTTGAAGAGATACATTTTCATAAATAAAGTAAGCACATAGGTACCAGTAATATGGGTAGTTAGTAGCCTAGAAATCTAGACGCACCCTAGCGGCAGCAAATCTAATCTGCCCGCGAGTCTAGCAACTCTCAGTACCTTTCTGAGCTGTAATCGCCTAACTCTTGCCAGCCAATCACATCGTGTATAGAGTCGGTGAGAGGGGCCATAATGACGACGGCCGAGTTGTGTTTGCGTGCTTCTAGTAAACACAGAAACTGGCGAACGGCGGTCTTTCGCATCAGCTTTGACCGCGACTCTGGAAGACTTGGAGTTAAGCTTTTCTCTGAGAAAAGGACAAAGAATGGCACTGAAGTCATTCTTAAAAAGGGAAGATGTGTTCGGAGTTTTGCTGACCGGATATGGCGAATGTTTAATCTATCAACAAGCTCTGTTTCAACTACGTCGCTCTGGTGGGTGGTAGCGCTATCCTATCGCATGCAGAGGGAGTTTGAAAGACAACCGTTTATCCCGCCCCTCGGATTGAGCCCTGTCTATGGTGAGTTTCCAGACCAAACATCTTGATGTGGGTCTGGCTTGTCAGGCTAGGTAGTTAGTATTTTGATGTTCAATTTTTCCAAGCAACATTTTAGATATTGTAAGTTACAGCCACAGTTCAACCTGGATCATTGATGCAAACTCACCTGATGAATTTCTTATTTTTTTCAGAGCTCTAGACTGAGTTGAGAATTGCTCATGAATGACTTCAGATGAGCTGTCTCTTTTAGCGCTGAGGGATCTATGGGAATGGGAGGATGGACAGGATTGCCCATGGGGACTTTGGAAAGCAGATCCCTGCCATTCACTGTGCCTAATACTCCTTTGATCATGATGTGATTCCATCTGATCAGATGAGTTCCATGTAGCATGGCCATGATGAATATCCTTTGTTCGTTTGCGCTGTTGGAGGTCTTGTATGATGAAGGGCAGTTTCTCCGTTGTTAACTGGCTGTCTGGGAAGTGACTGAGTAATTCTAGGTCCTCAAGAGAGAGGCCCAGGCTGTCTAAAGTTGTGATCAGATTTTCTGCTGGAAAACGTGGCATTGCTTGTTGCTTTGGCTCTGCTTCTTCAGTTTGTGGTCTATCAGGAGACATCATAGCTTTGGCTGTCATTGACTGGTACTGAGAACAGTCCACATCTGGTTTGAAGGCAAAATGTTTGACAAGATGGTTGGTGGTGGATCCAACAAGAGGTTTTTCAGATGTTGGTAGTGGCGCTTTTGTTGGCAGAAGGGCAGTACTATCCTTATTCGCAGTAACTGAATTCATTTCTGTGACTGATGATGAGGGATAACTAACCTTGTGAGGTATGGAATCCAGAGTAAAAACCCCTGGTTGCTGGTACATGCTCAAAAAAGAGGATCTTTGAATGCCAACAGGCTGTAAGACACTTGGAGGCACAAGAGGGTTCCAATAACTGCTGTTATTTCCAGATGCAATGTTTCTAATTAGATTCAAGACCAACTGAGCTTCAAGCTGGGCTAGTCTCAACAGGAAAGCTTGTGCTGTTCCAAATAGCGGTGGCACACTGGTGAAAACGCTGCCCATCTGAGACAAACACACTGGTCTGGTATTGATTTGGGGAGCATGTGAATGTCTGTGGGGGAAAAAAAGAGATATATATAATATTTCTGAAACATTCAACCTATAATTTCAACCTATAATTTTTTTTTTGTTGTCAGGATCTACTAATTATTTGAAAGAAAAAAAAGACACTAAAATGCAATTTACACTGAAAAAAATGACTTTGTGGTATTGTAAAATCTATTACATTAATTACTGTAATTTATACATTGTAAAATCAAGATTAAGTTGGAAATATATAAAATTTACACAATTTATTAATGTAATAAATTAACTGAGAAGAAAGAGTAAATTTCACCATATATTTACAAATACTATTTCATGTTTTATAGTCACAGCACATTCACCTAAACATACTAAGTACATTTTAATCAGAAAAGCAAAGTGTGTTTGAATCCGCCCGTACATTTTGTTTGTTTGTTTTGTTTTTCCAAAAAGATCCCGCTTGTTCAGAGTGGCAGAGATGGTCAGTTTGGGATGTCGCGTTTTACATGGCTGGCTTATTCTCGGTAAGTTTTGAATTTTCTATTTTTGATTTGTGAAAACAGCTATGTGTTCATTTTGATGGTTTGATTATTGCATAGATGTTATGGTTTAAAATGAACTGAATGTGAGTTTTAATCACAGCAACGTTAAAACGCCGGCATTATCCACTTCTATAAAGTTGAGACTGGTGGTTAGTCAAAAATAGAGGGGATTAAATGTAGTTAGCAGTGTTCTTATAGAAAAAGTCACCCAGTCTGGTTACCTTCATAATAATTTAATGTTAGCTGGTCGTGATTAAGTGCTGGCTTCATATGTGTGTGTGTGTGTGTGTGTGTGTGTGTGTGTGTGTGTGTGTGTGTGTGTGTGTGTTGTTAGCCTTATTTAAAAGCGTTTAGTCGTTTTTATATCCACTGAAAATTTCGCAGCAATTAATTTATCAAAGCTAATCACCAAAGAATGTCAAAGGGTGTTTTTGTGTTGGGTTCATGTTTTTAGGTTTTCATGTTCACTGTAATTTCCTGTCATGCACTTCCTGTTTTGTCATGTGATCCTGCCATGTGCTCCCTTGTCTTGTGTTCTGATGTGTCATTGGTTTATTGGTCATTGATCATTGTTCACATGTCTAGTCCTCAGTCTTTGTGTATTTAAGCCCTCATGTTTACCATGTATGTATTTCTGTTATTGTGAATGAATATGTACCCGTTTGTTGGTGAAGGTTTAAGGCTTAAGCTTATGGTTAGATTCATGCCAAGCCAAGCCTTTTTTATGTTTGGATTTAAGTTTGTGAGTTAGGATTAGTAATTTTTAGCAAGCATGTTCGTTCTGCACTGATAATGAATCTATTCTGTATTTTTTTCTCAATAGAATTGTGTTTTTTTCTTTTCTTTATTATAAACTGTATGCAGGAGGACAGTCGCAGTGAAAGGATCCGGTCGACGTGTGAATGAGCATGAAGGAGAAGTGACCATTCTGTTTCAGCTGGACTATGCATGTGTTCGTCATTAATATTAGTTATGCCACTGTTGGCTGCTGAGGTTTAGTTGAACCATACAAGGTTAATTCTACCGTTAGTGTAAATTATACTGAATGTACCTTAACTACTAATCAGTTGATGTGAAGATTACTGATTTAATGGTTCATTATAAATGTTGACTTAATAAACTGTTCAACTTTTTTGTATTTATTTGTGATTTGTGATAAAAGTATTTGATGCAGAGAAAATGATTACATTTATTTGGTAAAAAAGCAACATTTACATAATAATAGTGAGTAATATAAATTCATTAATTCAAAATGTGAAATGGACAGACATTATAAAATCTACTTAATTACTTCATAACAGTGAATATTACAGATTTATAATATTTACTTGATATTTTCACAACAGTGATGTTCCTTTTAAAATTACATTTACTTGACTACTTTTAATAAATACAACCTGCCAAGTTAAATATAATTAAGTAACATTTACTTTGTCTCTGCAAATGTTACATACAATTTACTTGATACTGGCAAGTAAGTTGTACTTGATATCACAGCAGTAAAATTTACTAAGAAAAATTGAGTGCAAGTTGTTACAGTGATTTTATCAAGTAAATCTTACTCGTTTTTTTATCAGTGTATGAAATAAAAAAAGATTATGACAAATAATGAAGATTTATTTTCTCAATATTTGTTTCGTTTTGCAAAGATCTAAAAATCCTTAAATCAAGATACATAGAAATCAATATACATCCATATATATTGTTACAAATTTAAAAAACGCCACTGATTATTAATATTTATAAAACTTTTGACTGCCAAATCAAAGCTTGTATGTTGTGACAAACACAGAATAATATCATAATGTATCAATGTCAAAATCTATGATCTTTTTACCTTTGTATGCCAAGGCAAGACTAACTTAATTCCCAAAAAACTTAATGATATTTATATAGTATTATATATAGATACACACCTTGACAAATATATTTACAAACAACTTCTTTAAAAATATTTATTAAGATGTGTAAATTAAAATATGTTGTTATTATTACTTGATATTTTTACATCATTTAGTACATTGAGTTTTTTAAATGTTTAAAAAAATAAATAAACAGTTTATCAATACCAGCATGACCACTATGAACATGACATTTTTTTAAACTAATTTTTAAAATGACCTTTTTCCTCTTGCTTTTTGTCATGGACACTAATTGTTGTTGACACACTATTGACTCCATATGCTCATTATTCAAATGACATTTGTTAATAAGCTTTTCCTTTCACCTAAACAATCAATCCTGACCGACGCTCAACAGCTACCAAGCAAGCTTAAAATATAAACCGTGAAATAGTTCCTGGTGTTGAACATGCATAAACAAATACTTTAAAGTTTAATGAATGGACGACTATAGTGTCCACAGAGCATGAAAGGACAACTGAGGCTTTCACTCAGACATGTGTTCACTTCATTACGTATAATTAATAACATGCCAACGGGCTGTTTTTCAAACACTGTGACAGCATGTCCTCGAAACATGAGTAAGGGGTGAAAGACATTTGTCTAGTGTAAAGTACCACACTGCTGCCATAGTTCCACAGCCACAACCACATGGTTCCCTGCATGTGCGTGCACTCTCCAGGGCAGATTTTTGAATAATGTGTCATCCAATAAATAATTATATTTTTTAAAGAGGGGTTGACAACCTGGATGACACATTATTCAAAAATCTGTTCAAGAGAGTGCACACCTGCACACCTGTTTACCATTCACAAAATTGATTTAAAAGACCACAATAAACAGATAATATACAAAACAAGGCTGTCAGCTGAAGTTACATTCAAATATAAGTACTTTATTAATAATATAAAGACATAAAATATGTCTTTATGTAAAAGTGATGAGAAATGACATTGATCGTCATGACCTTTTTGTTACACTTTGTTAACTCATTCTATTCACATCCTGATAGCGATTAGACTTGGAATTTGTGTTGAAAAATTAGTTTAGATGATCTGTTTGTCCTTGGGACTGTTGTTGAAACTGTAAGAAGACTCCGGAACTTCATATGAATAGTGTGTGTGAGGATATAACAAAGATACGGTAGCCATTTCTGTTGACATTGGAGAAGTTCTTAGATGGGCCGTAAAGCATCATATCATTTAAGATTGGCATTAAGTGCTCTGATCCAGCTGGCCTATAACTGAAATACCAATTGTAACGAGAATCAACAACCACTAGCTTGCTTTCCTAATGATATCATTTGAGCCTTCTCGTTCTGTCTCTCTCACTCATCGGTCACACATCTATTTGAGTAAATCTTATTTTTAGATGCTCATCTGATGCAGGATCACTCCCAAAAGTATGTTCAGATTCACACATTCAGCAGATTGAATCATTCATCAGCTCTCTAATAGCAAGAGATGTAATGAAAATGTACTTGACATGATCATAATTGCACTTTTACAAAAACAAATTCTGAAGTACGTATATGATGACCTGAAGACATTTCGCTCAGCAGGTGGTGCTAAGTTAATAAGCTAATCTGATTTACAACTCCTGGATCACACTGACTTCATTCCTGGAGGGTGGGAAAAGCACATGCCGGTCAGTCAAGGGCAACCCAAAACTAAACATAAGCGTGATGGTAGAACAACTTAGCACAATACTTCTGTCTGTATAACTAGGATATGAGGTTTTAGCACATTCTGGAACAAGACCAGAAGTATCAATGTTGCTAACTCATAGATATGTTAATGACCCAGCACCTCGAAAAGGCCAAACATACTGAATTACAGAAGCCTCGCCTGAAAAATTCAGGTCTCTGTTACAGCTAAATATGCAACAACTACGGTGGGGGGAATCCTGTCGCTCTGGTACATGACGTCCTCAAAGAGATTACCCAGATCAGTATAACCTCTGTGGTCTGTGCTTGTATATTTGAGCTATGTATATTTGAATTATGAAGGAATGGTTTTGGAAGGTTTGAAAGAGGAATCCTGCTTCACATATTTCAACACTATACCAATTGGTCTAAAATGTATTGTTTTTGTGTGTACATTTTTTTTATTATACAATATCTATATGTTCTCAAATCACCTAAAACATCATATTAATACATTATACTGCTCTTCATTTCCTAGTATATGTGTTTTTTGTGCAATAAAACTAAAGACTAACAGCCGGATGTTTGCCTGTGGGCAACAAAAGACAGAAACATGTGACTTTGACTTGAGAACAAGACCTTGACACACGTGCTGTTTAAGTTCACAATAGATGTTAAAAATGGAATGCAACAGGTGACAAGACTGTTCTCTGGCCACCGAAACAGTTCACGACACGTCATTTCATGCTTGTGATGATTGATGGCTTGTTACACTATTAAGTTTTGTATGTGAAAAAGTCCTTAGTACTGATTTTCATTCAAAAGACAGGTAAAAACTAATCTCTTCCATGAGCACTTAATCTTACATAAAAAATAAAAAAAACCCTCTTCCTCCTCTATTTCTCTTTTCTTCTTCCCTTTTCTGGTTTTTGGTACTCTGAGCAATATACAAATCTTGGTATTTGGGGCACTTTTTGTGTTTCTCTGCCTCTTCTTGACGGATCGCTTACTGTACTCCTGAGTTGTAAGTCGCTTTGGATAAAAGCGTCTGCTAAATGCATAAATGCAAATGTAATGTAAATGAAAGTAAAACATAAATATTAAACAAACAAACAAACGAAACCAAACTCTATCATAATGCTTCATAATGCTAATTTCCTTCAGGTAAATATGTCTGACTATGTGATTGCCACTGTTCTGTCAGGACCACTATCATCAAAGATAAGTGATTGACTGTTATCATACAGTTTGGATTGGCGGTATGGTTCTGTTCTGGTCATGAACTCCCTGCGCATCCATGCAGCCAAGCATATAAGAGCAGGGAGAGCAGCAATAACCCCCTTAGGGTAAACAGAACAGAACAGAACCGACATGATGTATTGGCAAATTTAATTAATGTCAATATTTAATGTACAAAATAATTTGAGAATTTAGTCTGATTCAAGGGGAATCAGAATACCAAATTCTGACTGGAAGAGAGGAGGAGCTGGGGATGGAGGAGGGTAAATGAGCTCTGGAGAAACGCGACAGCTGCTGATAGTTCTGAAGGAGCTTGCATGCTGTAATAGACATCATATCATATCAGCTGACAGACATCTGATGCAAGCTTGACTAACGTGGCCTGCCAGAAGTGACACAACGCTTGATTTCTAACTTACATTTACATAAGGGAATAAAAGGTTATGTATCAATGGATCGACTAACCTCAAATTAAAAAATAAAATAATAATTTTGAGACAATTAAAAAAAAAAAATTAAAGGTAAAATGTTAAAATCACACAAAAAAGTACATTCTTGAATACAAAGTCACAATTTCAAGAGAGAAAAAAAGATCAAATGATGAGATCAAATACAATGATAGAATATAGTTTGGCCATGAAGCTTGAAGAGTGACAACACTGGCAACATGACCCATGCTGAAAGATTCACACTTCATTCAAACACAACATAATCCTTCCTTACTCACATGTTGGCTTTAGTTGAAGCTGAGCTTGAGATCCTTTTCCTTTGGACTGAATTCTTCATTATTGGTTCAATCTTCAGACTTTAAATATTTTGAACTGTTCCTCTTGATCATCTCACAGCACAAGAACACCAAAAACTAGAATTTTAACCAATTGCATCCAGATTATTGACTTTTAGAGCAAAATGTATTTTGTCGCCCTCTGTAAATCTTATCCCACTCTTCACTCTGGTCAGACACACACTGTAACTCATTCTTTCTTCTCAGTATGCTTTCACACTCTTGACCCTGCTCGCCCTCCCAACACCACCCCCTAGCATTCCTTCTAAACACCTTTTCAGTCACATGGTCTCTCTTACACACTTGATCATATTAACAGTATTAAGACACATTAAAATGACTTATGATTATCACTGTATTTTTAGGGGTCAAGCACCAAAGAGTTAGCCTAGAAATCTAGACCCTAGTGGCAGCAAATCTAATTTGCAGCCAGGGCAGTCTAGCAACTCTGTGTTGGATTGTGAACTGGAAAAACCAAACTCTCGTCAGGCCAATCACACCCGTGTATAGAGTCAGTGGACGGGCTTAATATAAAGACGGCAGAGTTGTGACAGTTCCGCATGATACTTGTAAACAGAAGCTGGCGAACGGCGGTCTTTCGAATCGGCTTTGGCCACGACTCTGGAAGACTTGGAGTTAAGCTTTTCTCTGAGAAAAGAACAAAGAATTAGCCTAGAAATCTAGACACACCCTATAGCGGCAGCAAATCTAATCTGCCCGCGAGTGTCGTCTAGCAACTCTCAATACCCTTCTGAGCTGTAATCGCCTAACTCTTGCCGGGCCAATCACATCGTGTATAGAGTCAGTGGGTGGGGCCATAATGATGACGGCGGAGTTGCGTTTGCGTGCTTCTAGTAAACACAGAAACTGGCGAACGGCGGTCTTTCAAATCAGCTTTGACCGCGACTCTGGAAGACATGGAGTTAAGCTTTTCTCTGAGAAAAGAACAAAGAACGGCACTGAAGTCATTCTTAAAAAGGGAAGATGTGTTCGGGGTTTTGATGACCGGATACGGCGAATGTTTAATCTATCAACAAGCTCTGTTTCACCTTCGTCGCTCTGGTTGGTTGTAGCGCTATCCTATCGCGTGCAGAGGGAGTTTGAAAGACAACCGTTTATCCCGCCCCTCGGATTGAGTCCTGTCAATGGTGAGTTTCCAGACCAAACATCTTGATGTGGGTCTGGCTTGTCAGGATAACAAAGAATGGCACTGAAATCATTCTTAAGAAAGTTTTTGGATTTTTGCCGACTGGATTTGGTGAAAGTTAAATCTATCAACTAGCTCTGTTTCACCTTCTTCGTTAGCCTGGTTGGTTGAAGCGCTATCCTATTGTGTGCAAAGGGAATTTGCAAGACAACTGTTTATCCCGCCCCTCAGATCTGCCAATGGTGAGTTCCTAGACCAAACATCTTGATGTGGGTTTGGCTTGTCAGGCTACCAAAGAGTGGTTTAGCATTAATGACTTGAGGAAACAGAACCCCTGTCGGTTCATTCACGATTGCTTTATGGAGGAGGGAGGGTACCCCCTCAGTCCATTCGATGCAGGGCACCCTAAAGCAATTTCAGATGGAGCCCATCATTTTTGTCTAAATCTCTCTTAAATTTCCCCAACCCAGTTGCTCTGAACTGATTGACATATTTCTCTAAACTAAGTTAAATTCATCAAAAATAAATAACACTAACAAAACCAGAGGGGTGGAAGTAACGAATTACAACTACTCACATTACTGTAAAGTAACTGCTGGTTTTGGGGTACTTGTACTTTTGTATTTTTACTTAAATTAAGCTAAGTAATCTACTTTGCTATAGTTAAATTATCTGTGTTGTGGTTTTGTTTCAAGTTTAATTTTCATGTCTTTCATTTTTGTTATTGCATTTAAAATCGCATACTCTCTTGAGTAGGCACTTCTTTTAAATAATTAATTACTTCACGTTTACGACTGCTAAAAAGTATCCTATGTAGTAAAAATGTGTATAGTTTGAATGTAATCTAGACATACTACATTTCCCATGTTGCCCTTATCATGTGACCTACCAGCATTAGTTTCCATCATATATGCACACTTCAGAATCTCTCTGGAAACAGTAGGTCATCTTTTTGCCTACTCTTATACTATATAGGGTGACCAAATGTCATGTTTTCCTAGGACATATAGACATTTTGGTTATAGATAGTATTTTGTAATATAACAATTTTCTATCCAGAGGGGGCATACTTAAATGTACTAAAATTAATAAGGCATCTTTGAGTAAACTTTGAGTAGTATCTCATTGCCGGGGCGAGTGTCCTGGTTTTCGGGAATCGAAATATGGTCACCCTATCTTATACTGTGAATTAGGAGAAATCTTTTGTCACATATTGTTTTTCTATATACAGCCACAGTAATATGATTTCCTTGCCCTCATGTGATCGTGCCTTGTGTTTCCTTATTCTTATGTGTCATGTTCTTATTGGTTTATTGTCTTGATTGTTCAGGTGTTTCTTATGGGTTCTGGAAGTCTCGTAAGTCTTTGTGTATAATAGCCCTCATGTTTCATTGTTCCTTTGTCTAGCTTTGTTCTTGTAACCACTGTTTGGTGAGGCTCATGTTTCTGTTTGTGGTCAAGTCAAGTCTTTATTTTGTTCATGTTTGGATAAATAAACATGGGTTCTGCAAAGTTTCCTTTTTTTCAGTGTAGAAGTCAAAAATACCTTACAGAGTTAAAAGAAAAAAGTATACATTCAGTCAGCTGACATCCTAATTTCTCAATACATTTCTAATATTTACAGAAACTGAATTATTAACAACAACAACAACAACAACAACAACAAAACAAGGATAAGAACAAACAAAATAATATATGTATATGCATACATGTATAATGAATACCCCCCAATGGGGGTACAGTACAGTCTAGTAGAAGCTTTGCATAAATCATTTTTAATAATCTATGATGACACGATCTGTTATAAAATTTTCCACAAATTTCCTTCCATCTTTAAAAGAGCCCCTTTTTGTTTTTTAATTTTAAACAAAAGGTAAGGATTTTCATTTTATATCTTTCAATTACAATTGCTTTCCAGTCTTCTATAGTGGGTGGAGTAGGTTGAAGTCATTTACTGGTAAGAGCCTTTTTAGCTGCAACCAGAAATACTTTCCATAGGTATATTGGTTTCATGCAAATCCAGATATCCCAAATATAAGACATAAAATCAGAATGGAGTTTTGACCTTTAATAAGCCTCTAATGTCCTGTCTTTATACATCTTTCCAAAATATGTGAATGACTGGAGACACCCAGAATGTGATGATTTGCTACTTCTGAAAACTACTTCTGATCCTATTTTTTAGTATGGCACTTTGGATCCAGTAAAATAAATAAAAATCGATGGACTAAAGTAGTACGGGTTTGGAACAACATGAGGAAGAGTAAATGATGACAGCATTTTTTTTTTTGGGTGAACTTACCCATAAAAACATATGATTACTGTAAAATATTTTATGTCCACATATAGTAATTTATTTATTTTGTGAGTAGCCATGTGATAAGCAGACAGGCTGACTGTGTATTACTCCTTACACAGTGAGACTTGTAAGGTTAAACCTATTGCACTACATATACAACAGACCTAAAATGCATTACAATTTTTATTGTAATATATTGAAAAAAAATGTCACTCTCTTTCTAAATACGCACGCATGCACATGCAGACTGAAAAATTGTGATTTCTTCCAATGCCATATTCAACAAATAAATAAAAACGTTTATTAGTTTCAAAGTTGTGTTCTTCCTTGGTGATAAAAACATTGTACACATTTAAATAAGCCTAAACTAGCAACGCTAAAGGGAAAACTATTTATTCTTCAAGGTGCACTATGTAGTATTTTTGCAGCAAAATATCCAAAAACCACTATAGGCCAGTGTTATATATTTTGTTCAGTTGAGCACTTACAATATCCCAAATGTTTACAACTATTTGTAAATTGTGAGAAAATTGCTATTTTATCCAAGGACCCAGGACGTTTC
The DNA here is from genome assembly GCF_024679245.1 of Pseudorasbora parva. NCBI lineage: Eukaryota > Metazoa > Chordata > Actinopteri > Cypriniformes > Gobionidae > Pseudorasbora > Pseudorasbora parva. The sequence continues at coordinate 20,506,433 of NC_090175.1, forward strand.
AGCATAGCGTTTGAGCGAGTCGCCTGTCAATCACGTCATATCTGCGTTACCCTCAGATTTATTTGTTAGAAGAGCTTTTCTCTTAGCAGTATGAACATGTCACAGCAGCACCGAGCGAACGCACAGAGTAACGTCATAACATAATTTTAAACACACTTAAATGTATCTAATATGATAAACAGAGCTTCTTTACCTTATAATCATGACCGGAAACGCGGAAGTGTGGGCGCCTGGCGACTGTGTCCCATCATAATAAAAGTCCCGGTGTTTGCGAGCCGTGTGTTTGTGTAACAATCGCTCCAGCAGCCGTGCTCAGCTCCACAACACCCAGTCCTGCTCTGCTTTACACTACAGTAACGTTAATAACCGCATCCATGAACATGATTTCTGCCCGTGTCCTATTTTCCACCGGCTGTGAGGTGAAGACCACATGTCCCAAGATACTGCGCTTAAACTTGGCGTCATCAAACTACGCCTTTGTTTTGAATAGGCGCCCTCTAGCTGACGGAAAGTTGCATAGTGCACCTTTAATATCAAATAATATAAATAATGTGTTTATTATACTCTCTCAAATACTGTTAAAATTATATTCATAATGTCATATAATTTTGCTGTTTGGAAATCTAAACACCCCCCACCAGTTTGCCTTATTTGCATTTAATTTGACCTCTTAAGCTTTGATGATAAATGCATTATGTGCTTCAAATGGCCTTCACTATACATCTTGAATAATGGTGACATTATTAAACTAATCACAGTGATGGATAGATTTAACTGATAAATGTTACACAAATGTATCTTAGTGATATCAGCTATGAGTGTAAAATAAACTATTACTTGAGGCAAATAACAAATTAGGATCAACACTAAAATATGAGTGATGGTTCTGAAGGCCTTCCTTTTCTGCTGGTTCGCAACAGCTCTGCCTCTGTCAGTTTTATTGCCTCTGTCTTTGTCTGTCATCTCTACATTCTTGCGATCGCCTGGTCCTGGACGCTTCAGAGCGTGAAGGACGCAAGCACAGCAAAATGAGGTTATCATTACTGCAGTCCAGAAAACAAAAAAGAATACATGATCTGGAAAAAAGTTTATTCCAGTGAAAATGAGCCTCAAGCCGTTGCCGACTCCAATCAGCCAAGCTGCTGCCGCCAATGCAGTCCTGTACTGGATGCCCTTATATCTCAGGAATATTACTGGATAAATCACTGCCAGGTAATGCTCTATACACATGCAGATCTGGAGAAGAGGTCTGACAGTCCAGAAGAGGCCGATGATAAACAAAGTCAATTTATAGGTTGCCACTGAGAGATAATTGGTACCAATTAATTCTACAAAGCTTTGAATACAAAACAGTAGCTCGACTATAGTGACATTCAGTGGAAACACTGAGTTGTGTTTGACATTCCCATTGAGAAACAACCAGAGGGACCAGCAATAGATCGGTGTTCCCACAACTAAGGAAAATGCTGTAAGGATAATAATGATAGTGCTAAAATTTCCCAGACAAAGGCAGTAAATTAACCACTTTGGAGACTCATTGAATATGGAGGTTGAATTGTCGATTTGTACTGATGAATTGCACATGGTGGTACAGAGCTGGGAAAAACAGAAATTAATGAGACAGTCAAGGAAATTAAGAAAGCACTTCTGTATAAGACTTGACGAACGGTTGATTTCTATATCAACTCATGCATTTGGTAAGTGGGTAAATAACACATAAGTCAATAGAACTAAAGTTATTGAAAGAAACGCCATACCTGGATTGATGAAGCAGCATGCAAAATAAGCTAAAGAATTGTCTCTTTCGATCCCAATGGTAACAAGCCTGACTTTGTTTTATCTGTTCATAGGGAACTATAAATATATCTGTGCTTATATTGTGTTTGCATGAGATTGTCCCACTCATTAGTGTGTTTATGAATGCAATTTGCTACAGCATAATATGAAATGAAGTAAGCAAATTTTGGTGGATTATTTGAATAAGAGATATGAGGTGAAATTAGCAGCCCCTGTCTAACATTTTTTTGTAATTCAACCACAATTAGGGAATTGTAATATTCTGTTTGATCATATATTGTAAACAATATTCCAAAATTCAATTTATATATATATATATATATATATATATATATATATATATATATATATATATATATATAGATATATAGATATAGATATATAGATATAGATAGATATATATAGATACATATGCGTGTGTGTGTGTGTGTGTGTGTGTGTGTGTGTGTGTGTGTGTGTGTGTGTGTGTGTGTGACTAAATATATAGACTTTGATATGGAACATTAATTTTAATTAATTAATTACGTTGCATGTTCCCTATTTGGACTTTATATTTTCCTTTTATATTACGTTTGCTATTTCTGTTAATAAACTCATTGTAGCCTACTGCACTTCGCCCCAAAGCTGAAATTCAGATTCCGTTCCGATCGAAATACTTTTTTTTATCTTGAATGCATGCACACCTAATGTAGGAGGCAAAACTAAATTAGGAACTTTTCAAATTAATATTAAATGTATGGTGTCCTTGTGTAGTCGTCCTTGTGTTGACAAATTTTCTGAACAACTATACTTTGGAGGAATAATAATCATCAAAATTGCATTACTCCTGGGTAAAAATTTTTTTATGAATGAATGAATAAATGAACGAACGACCTCTAAAGATAATATGGTGGGGGTTGGAATTCGACACAAAAACTGGTCAATGAATCAGTAAGTTAATCGCTGGAATAACCAGTCTGCATGATGCACTATATAAATACATAAATCATAAGTTGACTCTACAAACCAGAAAGAATAATGATGACTATAAGGAATAATGCAAAACCCTAACGAAAGGTAATCTTTAAAAATGTCTGTAAAATATGTGTATGATGTTCTATTCAAATATTGCAAATAAGATTTATTTGCAACATTGCATTATGTGCTGTTGTAAATATCGACATTCATAAGCAAACTGTCATGAGCTAAAGACCACAACAATTCTATGCAAACACAATTCGTATGTTTAGGCACATTTATAGTTTCCTAGGAACAGATGGAAGGCATTATTTCACCTTAGTTTGTGCTCTTTCATCACTCCAGGTATGACATACCTTTCAGTCATTAATAATTCCGGGTTAAAACACACAAATGAACCGTAGAAAACTAATCACTATGGCCACTGCTGGAGGGAGATGAGGATTGTGGTGGCAACACAACATGCTGGCAATGATAATCCATCCTAAAGCCCTAAAAAGTAATAAACGGGAATCAGAATAGATTTTAATTTAGCAATTCAGGTGTGGACTCCTCTTTGTCTATTTGGTTCTATTTTGTCTAAAGCTGATTTGGAACAACATTGTGCAAAGTGTTACCTACCATGCAGACAATTTATTTTGAAATGTGACCTCCTGAATATATTGACTCTACAAACCAGGAAAAAAAAATGGATGATTATCATTATCAGAAATGATAATGGCCCATTTGCAAATCCCTAAGGCAATCAATGACTGCGCACAATGACAATGATTTTGATAGAGCCCTTTGGTTTTCAGTTTTAAAATTGGATCAAGATTTGTTTACAAGACGAGCACCCCCCGTGCCCCCCCCCCCCCCCAAAAAAAAAATACACACAAAACACCTAACCCTATGCAAAAAAAAATGTATGAGTAGGAGGATATTTCCGTATGAACAGATGAAAGGCACTTTTGTGGCTCATTGCTGTTTGGGATTAAATTTGGCAGTTTATTAGCACATTTTGCACCTTGTTTCATCAATACAGGTATTACATTTCTTTTAATTATTTACTGCACATTTAAGGGCTAAATTACACACAAACTAACAGGGGCAAAATAATTGTAAAATTAGAAATCATTCCTTCTGTTCAGTCTTACTAGAAATGCTTTGTGTTAATTTGAACTTTCTTTGCTTATACCTTATTTTGCTAATCATAATATTGACTGACTCAATCATTTCTTTTCCCCCTAGCTCTGCACAACCATGTGTAATTCATCCTTGCAAATTAACAATTCAACCTCCATGTATGAGGCTTTAATTTTGAAATGCTTTTGCCAGGGAAATTTTGGCACTGTCTTAATTACAATCATTTCAGCATTCTTCTTCATCGTGGGAACGTCGATCCAGTGCTGGTCCCTCTGGGTGTTTCTTCATGGGAACATCAAAGCTAACTTGGTGTTTCCACTGAACATCACTGTACTAGAACTGGTTTATTGTTCTCTTTTCTCTATTGACTTGATTATTTCATACTATTTCTCAGTGCAAGGCTATAAATTGGCTTTGTTTATCATCGGCCTCTGTTGGACTGTCAGACCTCTTCTCCAGATCTGCATGTGTATAGAGCATTACCTGGCAGTGATTTATCCAGTAATATTCCTGAGATATAAGGGAATCCAGTGCAGGATTGCATTGGCAGCAGCAGCTTGGCTGACGGGAGTGGGCAACGGCTTACGGCTCATTTTCATCGAAACTCTTTTTTTCCCAGATCATTTATTCTTATTGTTTTTTTGCATTGCAGTAATAACAACCTCTTTTTGCTGTGCTTCTGTCCTTCGTGCCCTGAAGCGTTCAGGACCAGGCAATGGCAAGAATGTTGGGATGAAAGAAAAGAACAGACACAATAAAACGGACAGAGGTAGAGCTGTTGAGAACCAGCAGAAAAGGAAGGCCTTCAGAATCATCTCTCATATTTTAGTGTCTATCCTGGTTTGTTATTTACCTCTGGTAGTAACTTATGTTATGTCCATAGCTAAAATCAATGAGGATTTATATTTATGTACCATTCAACCACTGGTTCTGTCTATCACTTTAATTACTGTTTTCATTTCAACTCTAGTCAGAATGTGTACTGATGGGCATCTGAAACACAGTATGTGCTTTTCAATGCTTAAAGAACTCATAAAAAGAAAATAAGAGATATTTAGGGTAAACGTATACCTATCAATAGCCTGACAAGCCAGACCCACATCAAGATGTTTGTTCTGGAAACTCACCATTGACAGGACTCAATCCGATGGGCGGGAAAAACGGTTGTCTTTCCAACTCCCTCTGCACGCGATAGGATAGCGCTACAACCAACCAGAGCAACGAAGGTGAAGCGGAGCTCATTGACAGATTAAACTTTCACTGTATCTGGTCGGCAAAACCCCGAACACATCTTCCCTTCTTAAGAATGACTTCAGTGCCGTTCTTTGTTCTTTTCTCAGAGAAAAGCTTAACTCCAAGTCTTCCAGAGTCGCGGCCAAGCGCAACTCGGCCGTCATTATATTAAGCCCCGCCCACAGACTCTATACAGTTCAGAAGTGTATTGAGAGTTGCGGCAGATTAGATTTGCTGCCTATAGGGTGCATGTAGATTTCTAGGCTAACCTATCAAAGCTACACTATGTAATTTTTCATTCCGCTAGAGGAATTCTATGATTAAAAACAAAGGTGTACACGATAGTAAAATATCCAAAAACCACCAGGCATGTGTTATATAGGTTGTTACCAAATGTTTCCAAATATTTGTAAATTCACTGTAAAATCCAATTAGTAAACCTTACTTAAAAAAAGCATGCAAACCGATTGCCTTGAAAAAACCAAGTAAAGTGAAATAGGAATGGTATGTAGAACTAACAAGAGCCTGTCTAGTATTGTACACTTACAAGAGAGTACCAGTAACTTAAATCAAATTTGTATTGTATACTTAATCATTTACTTTAGATGTACTTGTCTTAGTATAGACTACTCAGAATTACCATTTTAATCAACTAAATAATTTCAAGTAAAATACACTTTGTGAGTATTCCTAACTCATTTATGAAAGTTGAGCTAAGGTGATGTTTTCTGCATACAACTTGGAATTACTGAGTTTACTTTACTTCAAAGGCAATCCAGTTTACTTGTTAAAACCATGCAAACCGATTGCCTTAAAATTGAACTTAACTTAAGCTGAACTTAACACTCAATTAAGTAAGCTTAATTGCATCAAGTTTTTCTTACTTAAACCATTCAAGTTGTGTCAACTTAATTCATCTGTGAGCTGAGGAAGTGTACTCCCAGAATGCACTGCAGCACGAATAAATTAATCACAGGGCAATCGGAACTCCGTTTTATTACTTTTGGCTTTATTTTACCATTTTATTTGCTGTCTTTTGTCAGTATAACCCCAATAATAACAGCAAATTAACTTGTAATGGTTTTATTTATTAAGTGTAAAAAAATAATGTTACCATTGTTGTGTTTTGCATGCTGAATGTTGAACTCTATATGTGACTCAAGCATGGTCAATTGTTGGATATTGTCACAAATATAGATACATTATATCAACACAGTTAAAAGTTTGTCCGAAGTGTTAGCAATGAAATGTTAAAAGGTCATTAATTGGCATTACATACATACATACATACATACATACAAACATATACTTATTACTTCCCTTCCTTTAAAATCAGATAACTGTGATTTCGTGTTGCATTGATGCATCAATAGGAAGAGAATTATAGTAATATAAATTAAGTTCCAAGTGCCCAAACAAAGGGAACACTGATCACCATAATGGTGAGAAATTTTAGGAAATCAACATAAATTTATGAAGTCAGCTTATGTGTCGCTTTCCCAAAGTATTTAGTTGTATTTTTAATAATATTCAAGGTTACTGGAAAATGAGTGAATGCAACTAAGAAGAATGATGACTGCAGAAGTGGAGGAAATGAAGGAACAGTTCATTTAGAATTGCCACGCCTCAACCTTTTGCCCGCCCACTGTTTTTTTTTTTTCCTTTGGCAAAATGGTACTCAAACCAGTCAAGTAATGTTTACTTGAGTTTTCTAAGTAACAAAGGCATAGCATGCAAATAGTTCAGATTACTAAATTGTTTTAAGTAAGTTCAACAAATTATTGGACATTAAGTAAAGTTTACTAAAAAAGTCTTAGTAAGAACAACTGTTGGATTTTACAGTGTTGTGAGAAAATTGCTATTGCAACCAAGGAACCGGGATGTCTGAGGGAGTCACCTGCATCATATATGCATTACCATTGTTTTCCCGTTTTATTTGGCAGAAACGCTTTACTCTTAGCAGTGTGCAACAAGTGTCACAGTATCGGCGAGCGAATGCACAGAGTAACACCATAACATAATTTTAAACACATTTAAATGTATCTAATATGATAAACAGAGCTGCGTTACCTCATACTCATGACCCGAAAAGCAGAAATGGCACCGGCGACTGTGTCCCGTCATAATAAAGGTCTCGCTGCTCACAAGCCGTGTGTTCGGAAACAATCGCTCCAGTGGCCTTGCTCAACTCCACAACCCTCTGTCCTGCTCTGCTTTATACTTCATACTTTCAGTAATTCATGAACATGATTTCTGCCAGAGTCCTATCCCGATTATTTTCAATCAGGTGTGAGGTGAAGACCACATGCCCAATATTCTGCGTCATCAAGCCACACCTTTGTTTTGAAAGATGCCCTCTAGTGGACGGAAAAATTACATGTAGCTTAAGGCATTTGACACAGTCCACTAGGCTATCAAGTACTTTTGAATAAGCTTACACACTTTAACTTTCCTACAGATGCTATATCATGGTTTCAATCATATTTAGCTGATAGAGCACAATGTGTCACTATAGATGGTGTAAAATCCTACCTGAGTAATCATGTTGGAGTTCCGCAGGACTCAATTCTTGGGCGCTTTATTATTCTCAATGTACATTAACAATGTCCCAGATGTCTGTCCTGAACTTCATGTACAGATGTATGTGGATGATGTTGTGATCTTCATAGATACAGTATATATCAAATAGATGGTGGTCACCTATTTTGTGTAACCTGGATACATATAGACATTTATAGAAATTGATATTGAACATTCATGAAAATTTACTTAACTACTTTTTTTGTGAACATTGTAACAACGCTCTTTTTGGTGTTAAGAATAAGACAGGTTTGACTAAACTAGTTTTTAATTTTGGTTAGTGCATTTGTAAGATTTGTAGCTATTGTCATAGCATCTCTATGATGATAATGTTCAATATCAATCTCTATAAATGTCTATATATGTATCCAGGTTACACAAAATAGGTGACCACCATCTATTTTATATATAGCCTATCCTAGTCTATTGAGGCCTTGGCCTATTATATTACAATATTTTGTGTTTATTTTTTGTACATTTTTTTTTTATTGCGTTCTCATTGCATTTGTATGGCTTCAATCAACAGAAGTCCTCAGAGAGCAATTTTAAACGATTCGAAACAGACCTGAATAATTTTGTGGAACGGTATCCTCTTGAGTGGTCATTTGGGGCAGGCAGAAATGGTACTGATGATTTTAGCAATCGTCTCCTGAGTGATTTGAGTGTGTAATCTGTGTATACACATTAAGAACGCTATGATTTGTATGCATTGTTTTGGCCTTAGGTGTTTTTGTATTTGTCAACCAGGTGGCATTGTGCCTTGATTTGGTTTCCCCCAGAGCGAGCTGTGTGAAGTGCTAAATGTGATGAACTTTGGGATAAAAGTGAAGGAGATGTAGAAACGGAGTGTGTGAGTTGGTGCCGTTTTTCCTCTTCAGGATTGTTTTTATTTTCTTTGTCTTTAATTGTTTTTATTATCATTAGTATTTTGATTTATTTTAAATTAAATGTTCATTTGTTAAATTTACTTCAGTGTGCCCCCGCCCCCCCTTGTAATGTTGTATAGAGCCAGGTGATCATAACAGCATTATTCCACAATATAGTCTTGCAAAAAATAATTGCAATAATTAAAAGGCATTCATAAATAACACAAGCTAAATAATAGGGACAGACATATGCAAATTTAAAAAAGGGAGTAGGCACACATGTTCATATGTTCCTATGAACAGACCAAACAAACAAAGTGGACAACGCCAAAGTTTGGTAGCTTGTAGCTTCTGATCAAATAAAACTATTTTTCGAATTTATATTTATTTCTTTACCATCAATTCAGGTAAGCCTATAACATATTCTCAATTGTAATTAGTCTATATTTAGTTAACTACACAATGGTCACTTACAAGACTTGATCTGGAATTCAGTTCTGTCCAGTCTTACTATATGAAGTACTTTTCTGTTTTAAAACTTTTTTTTAAACTTATCCATTTTATTTTTTATTTCCCCAGCTCTGTTCAACCATGTGCAATTCATCATTAATAATCTGGAATGCAACTATTTTTGAGTGGTTCTGTATTTGTGAGGGACATTTTGGAACCTATTTCTATCTCTTTTCTTCGATACTGTGCTTTATTGTGGGAACACCAGTCCATTGCTGGTTCTTCTGGGTACATCTAAATGGGCACATCAAACCCAACTTGGTGTTTATATTGAACATCACAATACTGGAGCTTTTTTATTGTTTTCAATGCATTGTAGACATCTTTGTTATCTATTTTCCCTCTATGTGGGGTCAGTCCATACTTCATTTTCTTATTGGTCTCAGTTGGTCTTTCAGACCTCTCATCCAGATCTTCATGTGTATTGAACAATATTTGGCAGTAATTCATCCAGTGACATTCCTGAGATATAAGGGCATCCAGTACAGGATAGCATTGGTAACAGCAGCTTGGCTAATGGCAATGGGCAACAGTTTGAGGCTTGTTTCCAAAGGGATATATTACTTTCAAGATCACATATTCTTTGCAGGCTTTTGCATAGCAGTGATGATAACCTCATTTTGCTGTGCTTCCGTCCTTCACGCTCTGAAGCGTCCAGGACCAGGAGATCGAAACAATGTAGAGATGACAGACAAAGACAGAGGCAATAAAACGGACAGAGGTAGAGCTGTTGAGAACCAGCAGAAAAAGAAGGCCTTCAGAATCATCTCTCATATTTTAGTGACTATCCTGATTTGTTATTTACCTCTGGTAGTAACTTATTTTATACGCTTAGCTCAAGTCAGTAACCCTTCTTATATATGTGAAGCTGTTCCTCTGATTCTGTCAATCACCACAATTACTCTGTTAATGTCACCGATATTCAGAATGTACAGTGAAGGTCATCTAAAACAGATACTGTGCTTTTCAAATGTTTTCAAATAAAAGGATTATTGGATTTTAAATATGAAAAAGAAATGTGAAATTAGTGCTTGAGGTAAATAAAATATGTGACTGTTTTGTGCAAATATAAATGTATAACATAGTTTAGCATGATATTGTCACAGTAGCTAATACAGTACTATTATTTTTGTTATGTGTGTTATGATCGAGGGGCATTCAAGGGATGCAGTGCCTCCTCAAAAAAAAAATGTATGAGAAAAAAATAAAAAAGCACAAATATTACAAAATGTGATATTAAAAAGTGTATAAATAACACATTTTCTAACACTATTTAACACAGACACCGGCAGGTAAAGTGGAAGCCCACGTCTTTCTTGCCTCCTCTAAGCCCATTGAGTTTTAGCAGACCCACAAACTTTTTTTTGTGTGCGTGTGTGTGTGTGTGTGTGTGGGGGGGGGGGGGGGGGTTAATTGGGAATGAATGGGGGAAAGTCACGTGAGAGGAGGCAATACCTCAATCACTATGATTGGTTATGAATGGATACAATTGGTTTGTGTGGTAAATCCCGCCTCTCGGTTTTGTGTGCGTTTGCAAATCAGTGTATATGAACAAAATGGTGGCACTGATGGAAAGGCTAATTATTAAATGTATGCAAACAACTCAGCCACTTAGATATCACTGCTTTATGTCACATTAATAAAAACCTGAGATGGCTTATAAAGTAACATGCCGACTTTTTCTGGGACTTTAGCTTATTTAGCACCATATCCCCCAGAGTTAGCTAAGTCCATACATACCATTCTCATCTGTCTGACGCACCCACCGCTAGCTTTAGCACAAAGACTGAAGGTAAACGTCTCCATCTAGCCTACTGCTCAATAAGTGACAAAATAATGCCAACATTTTCCTATTTACATGACAACTGTGACTGTTTATTTAACCAGGAAAATGTGACAACATATAGATGGGGCATGAATTTCATATTACTTATAAAAAATAAAATGTTACAAATGTGAGGACTCTGCATCCTCATTTGCAGCTGGAGTCAGTGCTTCAAAACACTACGCACAGATGCAAGACATGGGTTTCAGCTGTCGCAGTCCTTGTGTCAAGCCACTCTTGAACAACAGACAGTGTCAGAAGCGTATTACCTGGGCTAAAGACAAAAAGGACTAGTGGTCCAAAGTTATGTTCTCTGATGAAAGTAAATTTAGTATTTCCTTTGGAAAAGCAAAAGGGTCCCAGAGTCTGGAGGAAGAGAGGAGAGGCACACAATCCACATTGCTTGAGGTCCAGTGTAAAGTTTCCACAGTCAGTGATGGTTTGGGGTGCCATGTCATCTGCTGGTGTTGGTCCACTGTGTTTTCTGAGGTCCAAGGTCAATGCAGCCGTATACCAGGAAGTTTAAGAGCATGAAGATGCAGATTTTATTTTCCAACAGGACTTGGCACCTGCACACAGTGCCAAAGCAACCAGTACCTGGTTTAAGGATCATGGTATCCCTGTTCTTAATTGGCCACCAAACTCACCTGACCTTAACCTTCCTTGTGAAGAGGAAGATGCGATATACCTGACCAACAATGCAGAAGAGCTGAAGGCCACTATCAGAGCAACCTGGGCTCTCATAACACCTGAGCAGTGCCACAGACTGATCGACTGCATGCCACCCCGCATTATTGCAGTAATTCAGGCAAAAGGAGCCCCAAATAAGTATTGAGTGCTGTACATGTTCATACTTTTCATGTTCATACTTTTCAGTTGGCCAAGATTTCTAAAAAAATAATTTTTTGTATTAGTCTTAAGTAATATTCTAATTTTCTGAGATACTGAATTTGGGATTTTCCTTGTTTGTCACATTTTATAATCATCAAAATGAAAAGAAATAAACATTTGAAATACCAGTCTGTGTGTAATGAATTAATATAATGAGTTTTACTTTTTGAATGGAATTTGTGAAATAAATCAACCTTTTGATGATATTTTAATTATGACCAGCACTTATATGCAATTGTGTTTTTTTTTTAAGTGTTTCTAAGGATACTGATTTTTAGAAGGTAGACTGAGATGGCGAACGGGAACATGGTTTGTGTACGATTACTAGCAACACATTATTATTTGTTTGATAACATCAATCAAAAGGCAAATCATATTAATTACTGTTATGTGTCCGACGGAGTGGTAGGGTGTAGGGAGGGCTTTTATTGTCCCATTAAGGTAGCATCCATATAATAATTTGAATAAATATAAACATTTACACTCTATGCTCTTATTGCATTCTGTTAATGTAAAACAATACTGAGGTGCAAATAGAATGTATCTGTCAAAATAAAGTATAAATTGCATGGAATTACTATTCACGCATTTTGCAAAGAACTGCTACTTTTGTGTGGTGTAACTGGTGTAATGTAGCATTAATTTCACATGGTAAATAGCATATCCAGCTATTTGCACTTGGTGTAAATTTCATATATCGCTAAAATGGTATTTTCACTTGGTGTAAATAACATATATTGCTATTTGCACGTAGTGTAAACAGCACCACTATTTACACTTAGTAAATAGACTTACACTTAGTAAATACACTTTTTAAACAATACTATTTACACTTAGTGTAAATAGTAATTATCACTAAGAAAATTAATGAATAATGCTTTTTTTACTTAAGTTATTTACACTAAATAGGATCTATTGCCGCTGCCTATTTTATTACTACAGCTTTCTTCTAAAATGGTCCAGCCATGTATTAATAAAAAAAGTATGTCTATAATAAAAAGGCGAGAATACCTACAGGTGTTTTTGTAAATGAGCATCATGATTTTCTATTCAAATGTTGCACCAACATTTGTTTGGACCTTATCATAAGCTATTGAAAAAACAACATTATCTTAAATATCATGAATGACATGAGCTAAAGCAACAGGGACAATTCTATGCAAAACACCACGAGTAGAATTTTTTCTTGAAGATGCATAATCAGAAGATAGAAGAAGATAATCAGGGCATGCATAACCCAAGATAACATTAGTCCATTAGTCCTTTACTTTACTTTTTTTAAACAACAACAACAATAAAACTCTTTATTTTTTAACCTTTTTTAACCTTTTGAGAAAGTTTTTTTTGGTCACTATGAGGAAAAAAACTTAAAAATCATTCCTTATGTGTGTAAAATGCAGAATGTTTTCTGTTATGGGTAGGTTTAGGTTTAGGGGATAGAATAAAGTCCTACATTTTTTACACTATATAAAAAAACATTATATTTATGGAAAGTCCCCATAAATATGGAAACCCCAAAATTAGCTTTGAGCATCCTAAGATACTGTTGTAAAAAAATAACAACAAATTAAACACCTATATAAAGGGAAAAACATGCAAAACAAAATAGTAGTAAGGCAAGGCAAGTTTATTTAGCACATTTCATACACAAAGGTAATTCAAAATGCTTTACATGAAAAGGAAGCAGGCACACGTACATTTACTTTAGATGCTGAACGAGGTGCTTTTGCAGCTTGTTTTTACACACAGATTGAAACAGAGGCACATTTAGTATCTTGTCGCTGTTAGAAAAAAACTATTCTTTGGTATATTTTACATGCTTGCCCATCAATCCAGGTATGAAATTATTTCCCATCATTTTAATTCACATAATTCAGATTTAAGGACAAATAGTGGCAACATTTGTATCCAGTCTGACTGTTAAATAAATTTTTTTTTACAATTTGAACTGTAACTTTTTAAGATTTCAGCAGCATAAAACACAAGAAATTGCATGCAGTAATAATATTTCTGTTTTCTACAGCTCTGTACAATCATGTGCAATTCATCCATACACATCAACAATACAGCTTTCATATATGATGAGTCAGTGGATTGGTTCTGCATGTGTGAGGGATATTCTGGCCCCTTTGCCACTTTTTTTACTTCAATACTGTGCTTCACTGTGGGAACGCCGATCCATTTTTGGTCCCTCTGGGTGTTTCTCCGTGGGAACATTAAATCCAACTTGGTGTTTCCACTGAGCGCCACTATACTGGAGCTGTTTTTTTGCATTCAATGCATTATAGATGTCATTGTCATCAGATATCCTTCTCTGGATGGTGACCGTTTAGCCAACTTTCTTGTTGGTGTAAGTTGGACTGTCAGACCTCTTCTCCAGATCTGCATGTGTATTGAACAATATTTGGCAGTGATTCATCCAGTGACATTCCTGAGATATAAGGGCATCCGGTACAGGATAGCATTGGTAACAGCAGTTTGGCTAATTTCTTTCGGTAACAGCTTGATGCACCTTTTTACTGGGGTAAACTATTTTAAAAATCATGCATTCTTTTTAGTTTTTTGCATTGCAGTGATGATAACCTCTTTTTGTTGTGCTTCCGTCCTTCACGCTCTGAAGCGTCCAGGACCATGTGAACGCAATAATGTAGAGACAGACAGACACAATAAAACAGACAGAGGCAGAGCTGTTGAGAACCAGCAGAAAAAGAAGGCCTTCAGAATCATATCTTTTATATTAGCCTCTATCCTGTTTTGTTATTTGCCTATGGTAGTCATTTATTTTATAAATATAACTAAAATCAGTAAGTATTTATATTTATGTGAAGTTGTTCCACTGACTATGTCCTTAACTACAACTGCTGTGTTTTTTTCACCACTAGTCCGGATGTATAATGAAGGCCATCTAAAACACATAATGTGCTTAACAGAGCTAAGAGAACAAATAAAAGGAAACTAAGACAAAATGAAAAAAGATTAGATCTTAGATTTATTGTAAGTGATGTGACATTAGGATCAGAATTGTATTTGACACTTTAAAATGTAATGTTTTTTAAAAGAGTTTTTAGAGTGAGTCAAAATAAAATGTATCATTTGTATGTGATTGATTTTAGGAAAATCTGAATAAAAATGTACAAGATCTGAATCAAAATGTTCTCCCTTCCCTATTAGGCCATAGGAAGGCCCCCTATAACTGTCTACTTAAACAGCTTAGACACTATGGGGAACATCTTTAGCATGACTGGTGTCTGAAGCATGTGTGACAAACACAACAATTTATTTATTGACAGCCCGTCATGTCACAAGTGTAACGCCCATGGGTATAAAAAGGCACCTGTAATATACATCATGAACTCTTTTGTCGGAAGGAGGCGTGCAGGTAGGCCTGAGGCATGCCAATGAGACACAGTGTCTCATTCCCTTTTCCGGGAAGCAGTGTTACAGTCATAACCTAAGATGATCCAAAAGTACAGGAACTTTTATTTGTTTTTTCCGGCCTGGCAAATAAGACCACCATGAATTTCGTAAAATTACTGTATTAAAATAGCAAAAGGGCCTTAACCGAAAAAAAGTATTTTTAAAAAAAAAAAATTGTCATGCACAGATTGCACAAGTTTGCGGTGCCATCTGTGGGACAATATTAGTATGTTAGCCAGGGTTCAAAGCGCCCAATGCGAGTAAATATGGGAGTTGAGGCAGTGCTACTCTACAGGTTATAGAGTCAGAGTGCCAACCACAAGGGCAGATCCATAATGACTCATATAGACTGTATAGTGGCTCCCTAAGCCAATTTCTTCCAATAGTAGGAAAAGATACCAAAGCTTCTATGCTGCTTCTATGCTCCTTAGCAAGGGAAGTCCTGGCCTTTACAACTTTCCTCTCTCCCTTGCGCTACAGTCATCAGTCTTGTAAAGCCTCAAGAGCAGAGCTCAAAGAAAAAAGTGGCTTTGCTATGTCAGCTTCTTTTGCCTTGACAAAGCTCTTGAGGAGTTGCAGACCAAAGAGAGAGGATCAGCTACAACCTTCGATAGTACCACTATTTCCAGAGGGAGAATGCAACCCTCAATTTCTCAAAAACTTACACCCAAAGACTCTTGCTACCAAAACTCAACCCCCAGGGAAACCGCAGGGGAGCTCCAGAATTTAAATACCATTAATACAATTAAGGGAGAGCACTCATGCCCTGCGTGTACTCTCCAGGATTCATAAAAAAACTCTATTTGCTTGTTATAGAGTGCAAAAAAAACAAGGAATGCTTTACCAGGAAAACTACCTCTACTTGCCAGTTTTTTTTTGAACATGGATCACTAGAGAGACTTTATGTAGAACCCAACCAAAGGGGAGCAAATTATAGAATCATATATAGAATCATAACCTGTCATTATAGAACCTTTTTAGCATTAAAGGTTCTTTAGAGTTGACTCAAGTATGAAAGGTATGGGTTGACTAAACTCCAAAGAACCTTTAATGCTAAAAAGGTTCTATAATGACAGGAAAAAACCCTTTTGGCACATAAAAAGGGTTCTATATAGAATCTTTTATGGGTTCCAAATACGTAGCACCGATAGAACCTTTTAAGATTCTATATAGAACCTTTTCTTCTAAGAGTGTAAGGTACATAAAATGCTCATTCCTCAAGAGAGAGTCAAGCATGCTTTAAGCTTCCCACAACAAATGCACCCCAAGGGATATATTCAACTCCCTCCTTTCATGCAAATGCTAGATTTAAATCCCTTAGTTTCATAGTCCCCTTGGGGGTTGAATACGCTCCAAAAGATTTTTCTTATGCGCATACACAAACAAGTGACTCATGAAGACAAAAAAGCTGATGACGTGTTTTACTGGCACCCTTTTATAAATGACACATGACTTGTGACATCATAGACTGCCATCAGCCAATAAATTGGCCAGTCATGCTGATGGCGTTCCCCATATAGTGTCAATCCAAGACACAGATTTTGATTTTCATAGTTATAAAGTATACACATCAGAGAAAATTTTCTTGACAGATTTTTTTTATTTAAAAAATCAAGCTTCTGCGGTGCTAAAACTTAACTAAATTTAAGCCAAGATTTCACAGATATTACCTGGAATAATTTTTCCCAGGAGCTTTTTGTGAACCAAACTTGTTGCTCTCCGTTTCATCGTGGTTTAAAGTAACGGGAAGATTAGCCCAGTGACGTAGGACTGCGTACGACTTTCCAGTTCCCACTGGATTTTGTTCCCTATTAATAATTTAATAAAGCCTGGACCTCATCATTGGTCCATTGGTCATATTTTTTAAACTTCATTGTTGATTTGAATAACAAACAACTCTTGCTGCATGCACCACAATAGACTTTTAGGTTGAAATAAAATACTGTGTGAACTTAACCTGTCATTATGTTCAGCACCCAAGTCCCACCCCCGAAAGTTTCTGAACTTTGAAAAAGAACTACCTCGCGAGCGTTTTGAGAGGGAGATTTTTTACTCTGAACTTCATTTAGACCCTGGTCCCTGCAGTCGAAACACATACACCAAGTCCCTAGTTCCTGGGGAAAGTTCCTGCAGTGTAAATGTGGCTTTATTTTGAGTTTACATTGTATCTATTCAGTGTATTTTCCATTCGTGTATGAAAAAGGTAATTTATGGCCCTAGACAAATCCTGTATTAGTAATGATGTCACACAGCCGAAGTCACAGCCTGGTGATATTAAATTGAAGATGCCTGAGAATGTCCTGGAGCTTAATTTACATGCATTACAACCCTTGAACAAGCACATATTAATGTTCCCTATGACATGAGCTTAAAAAAGACCAAACTGTGGCAAACAAAATATGATTGAGCACATATATATTTACAGTTCCTTATGTACGGATTAAACAACACAAATGGGGCAGAATTTAAAGGGGGGGTGAAATGCTGTTTCATGCATACTGAGCTTTTTACACGGTTAAAGACTTGGATTCCCATCCTAAACGTAGACAAAGTTTCAAAAACTAATGTTGGACGTTTGATGGAGTATTTCTGTGTCAAAAATACTCCTTCCGGTTTCTCACAAGTTTCGGAGAGTTTTTTTCAAGTATGGGTCGATTTGACGTTAATAGAACGGAAGGTCCTTGTATGGGTCGTACGGGCTCTTCTCCTGGTTGCGCGCGCGCGTGACTAGAGCGAGAGAGTAAACACTCTCTCAGGTGCAGATCCAGTCGTCCGTGATAGTCCGACTTCAGCACAGCATTCCGGGAAGGCAGCGCTGCATTTGAACCGATTTGAACGCAGAAATGACGGGAAGCTTCACAACATCGCTTCAGTCGCATCGTAAAGTGGATTTCCACGCCACTGCTGTCACAGGACTTCACCAAATCATACCAAAGAAGTGTGTTTTTGATGGAGCGGTCTCAGCGATAAAGGTTCGGTCCTGCTTTGGAAGCAGCCAGTGAGTTAAACTGCGTCAAATGTCTCTGCTATTGGCTACCGTCGCATGAGTAAACATCAGTAAACGACACGATCGCGTGCTTCGTCATTCAAATGCGCTAACGGTTACTCCATTGCTGTTCTCTGTATAATGTTACACTAGTCTGATGTGCAAAACCGTTTTGCTTGCTAAGATCTAACGTTAGTCGCATACAATAGTCCATAAACCGAATCATGTCCTCATAAACTGCGAGTAAAGACACACAAATGTTGACAGGCCACTAAATACAGTACATACCACAGAGACGGACGTCCTGATGTTTCTCCTGTTCAATTTATTTCTGCCTCAGATTTGATTCTGGATCATTATCTGTATTAGCTGAGATAGCCATGGGTTCCTCCACGCTTGAGGACGTCACCGCTTTGTTCGCGATCGCGATCTATAGTATAACTGGTCTGTTCTCTGTGTTGTGATGTTGTTAATGAAGTACAGGACAGCACTTGCGATTTCACTGATCTTTTATCTGTTAAACATAGAAAGAAGCAGCCTCTTTGAGTGAGATTGCCCTTTTTCTTTCTCTCCCATGAGATTACAATATCAAAAGGGGTTAACAATGAAAAACATGAACATGAGAAATTTCACACCATTGGAAACATACCTGTTAAACATAGAAAGAAGCAGCCTCTTTGAGTGAGATTGCCCTTTTTCTGTCTATAAAATAAATGTGTTGTACATTTAATCACCATGTGCTCACTTCCATATAGACAAAAATATAACTCAAAAAGAGTAAAATGATAAAAAGAATCACACATAAATGTAAAATAACACTTTACACACAAGTTTGGGTGAAAATATAGATATGACAGCAATAATTGGGATAAAGATGAAAGAAGATTATCAGGAGAATTGACAGATACCCACCTCTCCCATGAAAATACAATATCAAAAGGGGAGAGGAGGGGGCAGAGCAGGAAGTTAAGGCATCTTGTGATCTCACAGCACTTAAAGGGGAAACACTCGTTTTCAACAGGTAACCACATAAGACATATTAATGAACAAATTTTGGGATGCTAACAGCATGTGCTTGGCTTGGTTAGCAATGGCCCCCCCTATGGGTGGAACGCTTTCCGAGTGCTAGATTACCCCCTTGGTTGCTGCTGAACCGCGTCATAGCTCATTACCATAAAGTTGAGCTGATTTCAACTCTCCTTGACGCCCAAATCGTCCAAGACGCGCCGCCCCCCTCTCGCCTGGAGCTCGCTGCCCGGCTCCCATTGAAAATGAATGACTTCCGGCCAGCTTGCCGCTCTCCCCGCCGGCGGTGTGAACGCTAGACGCTTCACTAAGTTACCTTGCACCTTCCTGAAATGTTTTTATAAATATATTTTTGTGCATTCTGAATACATTTACATTTACATTTACATTTAATCATTTAGCAGACGCTTTTATCCAAAGCGACTTACAAAAAAGGGGAGAGTAATAGAAGCAACGAAACAGACAAGGCCAACAACCTGTAAGAGCTGTAAGAAATCTCAATTAATTAGCACAATACACAATTTTTTTTTTTTTTTTAAGACAGACATCTACAACAAAAACTCACGTACGCAAAGTGCCGAACACTGGATTTTGATAGCTATGATAACAACCCATTAGGACTAAGGCTGTTGCCCCAGCTGTTGTCGTTAATGCAGATTCAGTGGCCCAATGGGTTGGTTTTGTATTCTAGCTAAACGCGCAGCAATAGCCATCTACAACAAAAACTCACGTACGCAATATACAGAACACTGGATTCTGATAGTTATGATAACTATGTAACATACCCGCCTGAAGGCACAAATCCGGATGAGAGACGTAGATATGATCCAGGAGTGTGCGCTTTTGGTCGTTGCTGTGGTGATCAGTAAGTGCTATTCTGTATTGGTCAAGTGCAAATGGAAAAGATGTGTCTTAAGATGTTTTTTAAGAATGGCTACAGACTCGGCAGCACGAATTGAGATCGGCAGGTCATTCCACCAGGTGGGAACGGTCCAGGAAAATGTCCGTGAGAGCGATTTCATGCCTCTTTGGGATGGAACCACGAGGCGCTGCTCACTCGCAGAATGCAAGCTTCTGGAGGGTGTGTAAGTCTGAACAAGTGAATTTAGGTAAATTGGTGCAGAGCCAGTGGTTGTTTTGTAGGCAATAACTAGTGCCTTGAATTTGATGCGAGCAGCCATTGGCAACCAGTGCAGTTTGATGAAGAGAGGTGTGACATGCGCTCTCTTCGGCTCATTAAAGGCCACTCTCGCTGCTGCATTCTGGATCAGCTGCAAGGGTTTGATAGTGCATGCTGGAAGCCCAGCCAGAAGAGCATTACAATAGTCCAGTCTGGAGAGAACAAGAGCTTGAACCAGGAGTTGTGCATCCTGTTCTGATAGGAAGGGTCTGATCTTTCTAATGTTGTATAAAGCAAATCTGCAGGACCGGGCTGTTGCAGTAATGTGGTCAGTGAAGTTTAACTGGTCATCAATCACAACTCCAAGGTTTCTTGCTGTCCTTGATGGAGTTATGGTCGATGAACCAAGCTGAATGGAGAAATTTTGATGAAGTGCTGGGTTGGTTGAGAAAACAAGTAATTCTGTCTTTGCAAGATTGAGTTTAAGATGATGCTCTTTCATCCAGTCAGAAATGTCTGTCAGACAGGCAGCGATACGAACACTGACTGTAGGATCATCTGGTTGAAATGAGAAGTAGAGTTGAGTGTCATCAGCATAGCAGTGATAGGAGAAGCCGTGTTTCTGAATGACAGAACCTAATGATGACATGTAGATGGAGAAGAGAAGTGGTCCAAGGACTGAGCCCTGTGGAAGCCCAGTAGCTAGATGATGTGACTTAGACACTTCACCTCTCCATGACACCCTGTAGGACCTACCAGAGAGGTAAGACCTGAACCACTGGAGAGCAGATCCTGAGATCCCCGTCCTCTTAAGTGTTGACAGGAGGATCTGGTGGTTAACTGTGTCAAAAGCAGCAGACAGATCCAGCAGAATGAGCACTGAGGATTTGGAAGCTGCTTTTGCCAGTCTCAGTGCCTTAGTTACCGAGAGCAAGGCAGTCTCGGTCGAATGGCCGCTTTTGAAGCCGGATTGGTTGTTGTCTAGGAGGTTGTCCCGTTCAAGAAACATAGAGAGTTGATTGAACACAACTCGCTCAAGGGTATTTTCGATGAAAGGCAGAAGGGATACCGGTCGGTAGTTTTCTAAAAGTGCTGGATTCAGAGAGGGTTTCTTAAGCAGTGGGGTTACCCGAGCCTGCTTAAATGCTGTGGGAAAGGTGCCCGTGTGAAGAGAAGTGTTGACAATGTGAGTGAGTGCAGGAGTGATTGAAGAAGAAATAGCCTGAAGGAGGTGAGTGGGAATAGGATCAAGTGGACAGGTAGTAGGGTGATTGGAAAGGATGAGTTTAGAAATATCTGCCTCGGAGAGTGGAGAGAAGGATGGAAGCGTGTTCGTGTTAGTTGTTGAGATGTGCGCGTCAGTTTGTGATGAGGAGAACTGTTTGCTAATGAGAGCTGTTTTGTTGGTGAAAAATGATGCAAAGTCATCAGCTGTAAGAGTTGATGAAGGAGGGGGAGGAGGTGGACAAAGGAGAGAGGAGAATGTTTTAAAGAGTTGGCGAGAGTCAGAGCAATTGTTGATTTTGTTGTGGTAGTATGTTGTTTTAGCAGTGGAGACATTTGTAGAGAAAGAAGAGAGAAGAGACTGATAAAAGGCAAGGTCAGTATTGTTTTTAGATTTCTGCCATTTCCTCTCTGCCGCCCTGAGTCCAGAGCGATGTTCACGGAGAACTTCAGACAGCCAGGGGGCAGATGGGGTGGGGCGGGCTGGTCTGGATGAAAGGGGGCAAAAACTGTCCAAGGAGGATGCTAGAGTGGAGCAAAGAGTGTCGGTAGCACTGTTAGTGTCCAGTGCTGAGAACTGAGCAGGTGGAGGGAGTGAAGAAGAAACCATAGTGGATAGGCGAGAGGGAGAGAGTGAGCGTAGATTACGCCGAAAGGTAATCTGTGTAGGAGTACGTGTTGTATCAGGAGTCAGTATGAGGTTAAGAGTGAAGAGAAAGTGGTCTGAGGTGTGAAAATGGAGTAACTAAAGTGTTGTCCGTGGAGCAGTTGCGTGTGTAGACAAGGTCTAATTGGTTACCTGATCTGTAAGTAGCCGTAGTAGATACTAACTTAAGGTCAAATGAAGTCAGTAGAGTGCTGAAGTCTGCAGCTAGGTGTTTATCAAGATGGATGTTGAAGTCACCAAGCAGAATCAGTGGAGTGCCATCCTCAGGGAAGCTAGAAAGTAACACATCCAACTCCTCCACAAAGTTACCGAGGTGACCTGGAGGACGATAGACCACTACCACATGGATTTTAACAGGGTGAGTAATAGTGATTGAGTGCGATTCAAATGAATTGTCCGGTAGAGACGGTAATGGATCAAATTTCCAATCATTTGAGATAAGCAAACCAGTACCCCCACCCCTCCCAATAGGCAGAGGAGTGTGTGAAAAAGTATAATTGCTTGAGAGGGCTGCAGGAGTGGCAGTGTCCTCTGGTTTGATCCAGGTCTCAGTTAGGGCCATGAGGCTAAGCTGAGAATGAGTCCCAATAGATGAAATAAAGTCTGCTTTGTTTACAGCCGACTGGCAATTCCAGAGACCAATTGGAATAAAGAGTAAAGTAGCAGAGGATGTTAGGATATAGCACAAATTATTAGGATTACGGCGTCTCGTGCGTACAGAGCATGATTTACGAGTGCTAGTAGTTATAGTTGAGATTTGAAAGCACATGGTGAATACAGATCAGAGAAAAGGCCAGATAGGAATTATAAAAGAACCGAACACAAATAATGAAAAGGAAGAGGATACTCAAGTGCCTTGCCGGGGTCCTTGCTCGGGCGGAGTTGCACTGGGAAGAGTTGAAGTCTTTACACTCGTAGGTCTTGCACTGGGAAGAGTTGAAGTCTTTACACTCGTAGGTCTTGCACTGGGAAGAGTTGAAGTCTTTACACTCGTAGGTCTTGCACTGGGAAGAGTTGAAGTCTTTACACTCGTAGGTCTTGCACTGGGAAGAGTTGAAGTTTTTAAACTCATAGGTCTTGCACTGGGAAGAGTTGAAGTCTTTACACTCGTAGGTCTTGCACTGGGAAGAGTTGAAGTCTTTACACTCGTAGGTCTTGCACTGGGAAGAGTTGAAGTCTTTACACTCGTAGGTCTTGCACTGGGAAGAGTTGAAGTCTTTACACTCGTAGGTCTTGCACTGGGAAGAGTTGAAGTTTTTAAACTCGTAGGTCTTGCACTGGGAAGAGTTGAAGTCTTTACACTCGTAGGTCTTGCACTGGGAAGAGTTGAAGTCTTTACACTCGTAGGTCTTGCACTGGGAAGAGTTGAAGTCTTTACACTCGTAGGTCTTGCACTGGGAAGAGTTGAAGTCTTTACACTCGTAGGTCTTGCACTGGGAAGAGTTGAAGTCTTTACACTCGTAGTTCTTGCACTGGGAAGAGTTGAAGTCTTTACACTCGTAGGTCTTGCACTGGGAAGAGTTGAAGTCTTTACACTCGTAGGTCTTGCACTGGGAAGAGTTGAAGTCTTTACACTCGTAGGTCTTCACACAAGGAGGGCTTCACACTGCCGCTTCCGCTGCCGCGGACTATCACGCTATTTATACTCACTTGAGTATCGTTATTGAAAGCAGCTGGGAACGCCCCCAACAAACTCACTCCCAACGTGGCAATGACCAAACAAATGCTAACTCAACAAATGCTAACTCCCACACACACCGAGAGAATATACCAAAACTAATAATACACACCTCTGCACTACACAGACACACTTATCCAACAACAAATGAACAAACAATCAAATGAGAAGAGTTACAAACACTTACAGAGTAGTTGTCTATCAGTCAATTAATTGCTACTCTCTAGCCAAAATGTTTCAAACACACGAGGCTTTTAATACCTCGCTGGCCACGCCCCCAACAAACTCACTCCCAACGTTGCAATGACCAAATAAATGCTAACTCAACAAATGCTAACTCCCACACACACCGAGTGAATATACCAAAACTAATAATACACACCTCTGCACTACACAGACACACTTATCCAACAACAAATGAACAAACAATCAAATGAGAAAAGTTACAAACACTTACAGAGTAGTTGTCTATCAGTCAATTAATTGCTCCTCTCTGGCCCTCTCTGGATCATAGCTATCAAAATCCAGTGTTTGGCACTTTGCGTACGTGAGTTTTTGTTGTAGATGTCTGTCTTTAAAAAAAAAAAAAAAAGTATATGAATAGTAAATAAATATATCTCCCCACTATCCTGCAGTATTCCAGTGCTTGTCCTCTTATTAACAGTGTTTTTCTCATACTGACTATATTTTATACCTGATGAGTTTATACACTTCTAAATGATTTTAACTAATAAAAAGGAACGTGTGTGCGTGCTGGTGCTTTTAGGTCAGCCTTAAATAGACTATGCTCAGTACTTAGGGTAGACCGAGTACAGTTGGTACAGTTGGCAAATAACTTGGGTGCATTTGCTTCGCACATGCGTATTAGCGTCCTCTTTAATCGTGGAAAATTTGAAGTCGCTTCTCCAGTCCGAAGATATCGGTGAAAGTTTTTTTTTCTAAGGTCAATTTTTCATTTCACCACAGCTCTTCCACATTGAATAGCTTCTTATCTTTACATGACTTTTAAAGTTAACTTACATTTTCTTAAACCTTAATCTGTGCTCGAAAAACTGGCATATTGCATGACTGTGTGTCATGTAAGGCAGTCGTAAAATATGGAGAAACGTCCAAGGTGGTCAGCGGGGTACAGTTGAGACGCAGTGTATCAATTGCATGGGCGTCGGACTGGGGGGATAAAGGGTACCGAGTACCCAGGGCCCAAGGCAGGGGGGCCCCTTAGAAGTCAGTTTTCTATACATACATATACATTAATCAGAGTATGGCTTATTTTGTTTAAGTTTTAAGTGTTTTTTTATGATAAAAATGCAATACCACACCCATTGGTATCACTATGGTATTTGGTATGGGGGCCCAAGCAAGATGATTTGTACCCAGGGCCCAAAATTTGGTGCTACGCCGCTGATCAATAGTACCCCGCACTAGAATCCTATTGCAGCACATCCAATTTAGTTGCACGATGAAATGATTTTCTTATAGTATGTTTGTCTTATTTCAAGTCCAAACATAAAAAAAAAACATTAAATAAATAAAAAATAAAGGAAGAAGTATTTACTAGACTAGTAAAAATCAGTCTTGTTTTGGGATTTAATTTAAAAAAAAAAAAATAGTTTATGCTTAAAATAAGCAAAATAATCTGCCAATGGCAAATGGCAATTTATTATTGATAAATAATCAAATAAAATACTGAATGGAAATAAAAACAAATGTTGAATTCTCATTTTAAAAGTATTTTACAAATTCAATGAATGGGTTGGGCAGTTTTACAGCATTACGGATGGGTGTCTCAACTGTACTCGGGTACTGTTCCAACTATACCCAACATGGGTACAGTTGGAACGAAAAAGCTTATTGTGTTTATAAGCTAATTGTGGCAAATATGACCTACTTATGGATGTTAAGAATTATTAATATTTTAGTAGACAAGTAAAGGAAATGTCAAATGAAAAAAAAAAAACGTATTTTCAGACCTCAGTTTTGGTGTGGTAACTGAAAAAGCAAAAAGTGTACCAACTGTACTCGGTCTACCCTACACGTCAGAAGAAAATGACAGTAAACTAGCAATAGGCCTAATATTAATTAAGCGTTTTGGCATTAACATGTAAATCACATACAATCAAATGATTGACAATGAAAAATGACAGGATAGTTCTCAAAATGTTTAATACAAATAAATAAAAGCCACCACCACACGCATCACGCGCTGCGCGTAGGGCACCAAGTGCTGGGGGGAGGGGGGGGGGGCATGGTGTCTCTGCGGGCGGGGCATGGTGTCGCGCCAGGTGGATAAGCCAGTCTGTGATTGGTTCCTGCAAAAGTGTTACAGAAGCAGTAGAAATTGATGTACGGGTTTCCAGACTGAGTTGCCAGGTGAAATCAAATCTATATTTTGCTGATTATACCATCAATCCAGGTATGACAAACTATTCAATAATGTTTCATACTGCTTATTTGAATTGCACACAATTGCAATGTTTATTACAAGATTTGTTCCAGAAGTATGTCAGTAGTATAAAGTTTAGTTTTATTTATTTTCTTTGTTTATTTAACAGGGACCATACACAACACACATTTTTTGCCAGAGTTAGCTAAATAGCTATAAAAGTTGCTATATAAATGTAACAAATTATTATTATGAATTATTAAATAGCCTAGCTAATTTGCATCTGCGGTCCCTGGACAGGATGATGTTAAATACAATTACAGCATAACAAACCAGGATTTGTAAAGGGCTGATGGTTTAAATTACATCTATTTTTTCTGCTCATAAAACGAAAGAAAATATTAGAGCAAGTCCTGTGAACCCTCTTTCTTTTCTGTTTCCCCAGCTCTGTACAACCATGTGCAACTCATCCTTCATTATCAACGATACAACCGTATTAATCGGTGAGGGCATAAGTTGGTTCTGCATGTGTCAGGAACATTTTGGCCCCTTAGTCATTATTTTCACTTCAATATTTTGCTTTATTGTGGGAACGCCGATCCATTGCTGGTCCCTCTGGGTCTTTCTTCGTGGGAACATTAAACCAAACATGGTGTTTCCATTGAACATCACTATACTGGAGCTGCTTTTTTGTATCCATTGCTTTGCCGACCTCATTGATTTCATATATTCAACTATGGCGAGCTACTACTTATCTACCTTTCTCATTGGACTCAGTTGGTCTTTCAGACCTCTCATCCAGATCTTCATGTGTATTGAACAATATTTGGCAGTAATTCATCCAGTGACATTCCTGAGATATAAGGGCATCCAGTACAGGATAGCACTGGCAGCTGCAGCTTGGCTAATGGCAATGGGCAACAGTTTGAGGCTTGTTTCCATCAGGATTAACTATTTTCGAGATCATGTATGCTTTTTTATTTTTTGCATTGCCGTGATAATAATCTCATTTTGCTGTGCTTCCGTCCTTCACGCTCTGAAGCGTCCAGGGCCAGGAGAACAAAAAAATGTAGGGATGACAGACAAAGACAGAGGCAATAAAACTGACAGAGGCAGAGCTGTGGAGAACCAGCAGAAGAGGAAGGCCTTCAGAATCATCTCTTATATTTTAGCGTCTATTCTGGTTTGTTACTTACCTCATGTAGTAGCATATTTCATGTGCATAGCTGAAGTTGGTACACATATATTTGTATGTGAAGCTGTTCCATCAGTTCTGTTTATTACGATGATAATTGTGTTAATTTCACCACTAGTCAGGATGTATAATGAAGGCCAGCTAAAGCATATATTGTGTTTTTCAAAGCTTGACAAATAAAAGGAAACTAGCATGCCTTATACTTTAGATCTCTTATGTGACGTTAATATATTATCAATGTGTGTGCTCAACTTTATAAATAAAATCTTTCGACTTAATTGGTGTGATGTGTTTTTAGGGAATTTTAACTACATTGGAAAATGTATGTTTAATCACTGCTGTTAATTTAAAGTGATTAACAAAGAGAACTGTAAATAGTAATTCAAATAGTTTTTCTTAGCAGATTGAAAAAGATTGTTAAGTGGCAACAATCTAGGAGCCCTTTTTAATGTCTGCCATACATCTATAGGGAAACGAAACAACACTTTAACTTAAAACTGTAACAGCACATACTGAACCTTATTCAAATCATTATGTGGACATCTATTGGATGTCTTTCTCCAATATACTGTGTATGACATATATGATATAAGCAATATGAGGCATGGAAAAATAAAATAAATAAATAATACAAAACCAGCTTAAATTTAGATTAGCGATTCAGAACTAAGAATGCTTTAAATGGATAGTTCACCCAAAAATGTAAGCAGATCTCTTCCCCTGTTTTTTTCTATATAGGTAAAAAAACAAAAACAAAACCTATGGGAGGCAAGATCTGCTTGGTTACAAACATTCATCCAAATTTCTTCTGCAAATGTTCAGCAGAACAAATAAATGTATACAACTTGAGCACTGATGAACGTTTTTGCGTTAACTATCCCTTTAAATAAAAGAATCGAATATATTCTAAAAGTCAAGCTGAAATTAATGGCACATTTTATCTACACTGTTCTGGACATATGTTTTCGACAAAGTAACATCACCCCTAAAAAAGTAATGATATATATATATATATATATCATTCCATTTTTGGGGGTGATGTTACTTTGTATATATATATATAATTTTCTTTTTTTTAAAATAATTTTTATAATTTATTTTTAAATATGCAAAACTCTAAAGCTATAAGTTAGTATTAAAATATACGTCTGTCTACAATAACACTCAACAAGGTCAGAATTTTATATTCAAATATAACACAGAGATTGCATGGTCTTTGGGCACTTCTCATTTATGTTGAATACACCAACACTCATAAATCATAAAAACCCAGCTAAAATAACATATGTCAGGCCTAAGAAAACACAATAAGAGTAAGAGTTTCCAATGAACATATGAACACATGATGGATGAAGTGCTTTCTGTTGCTTTGATTTTCATGAAGGAAATAGTAAATGTATAACGATTGACACACAGAGTGTGATTAACTTCTAATTTCACATAAGAATTTATGTTACTAATTGAAAATAACATTAAATGCAACAGCATTTATTTCATTAATTTGTTAAATTGGAATTGAAGTCTTATAGTCAACATAAGGGAGTTTGATGGGTTTAGGTTTTGATGTTAGGGAAAGAATAAACAATTATCTTGAATTTTAGGCTAATATAGGGCAGATTACAAAAATTACTTCAAATAAAAAAAATCTAATAATGTAGGCTACACAACATACATTATGCCTTTTTAATAAGAGCTCAAACTTGCTTAAGATTTTTCATTTGACGTTGCGCTTGTAGAGAGATCATTATTTGTAGATATACACTGATCAGGCATAACATTATGACCAAGTGAAGTGAATGACTGATTATTTCTTCATTACGGCACCTGTTAGTGGGTGGGATATATTGGACAGCAAGTGAAAAATTTCTCCTGAAAGTTGATGTGTTAGGAGCAAGAAAAATAGCCAAGCGTAAGGATTTGAGCGAGTTTGACAAGGGCCAAATTGTGATGGCTAGACAACTGGGTCAGAGCATCTCCAAAACTGCAGCTCTTGTGGGGAGTTCCTGGTCTGTAGTGTTCAGTGTCTATCTAAAGTGGTTCAAAGAGATAGAAAGTTGTCAGAATACACAGTGCACTGCAGTTTGTTGTGTATGGGTCCATTACTGAAAGCACCAACAGTGGGCATGTGAGCATCAGGACAATGGGAGAAGTCTGTTGAATCACGTTTTCTTTTACATCACATGGATGGCTTGGTGCTTGTGCAAAATTTACCTGGAACACATGGCACCAGGATGCACTATGGGAAGAAGGCGAGCCGGCAGAGGCAGTGTGATGTTTTGGGCAATGGTCTGCTGGGAATCCTGTCATCCATGTGGATGTTACTTTGACACGTACCACCACTGATAAACAGCACTGTTGCAGACCATGTACACCCTTTCATGGAAACAGTATTCCCTGGTGGCTGTGGCCTTTTACAGCCGGATAATGCGCCCTGCTAAGCTAAAATGGTTCAGAAATGGTTTGAGGAGCACAACAATGAGTTTGAGGTGTTGACTTGGCCTTCAAATTTCCCAGATCTCAATCCAATCGAGCATCTGTGGGATGTGTTGAACAAAAAAGTCAGATCCATGGAGGCATCACCTCGCAAATTACAGGACTTCTGCTGCTAACATTTTGGTGCCAGATACCACAGCACATTCAGGGGTCTAGTGGAGTCCATGCCTCGATGGGTCAGGGCTGATGGGGACCAACATAATATTGGCATATAGTCATAATGTAACACCTGATCTGTGTAATTTAAGATTGATTACCAAGTTTAAAAAATATATATTTTCCATGTTGGTGGTGAAAATATGCAAAACTTTGACGCTATATGAAAATTCTGTCTAGAATCACCATGAACAGAGTCAAAATACAGATTTGGATGAGAACAAATCAGGATTTGTTTGGAACATTTGTCTTTTGATATTCATATTGGCAATGATATAAGATAAAAAACCACCTATGACAATATGCAAATAAAATTTGAGTGGGCAGGTCCATTTTTAGTTGTCGAAATGGATAAAACATGAAGGGATGGACACATTTCTTGTTTCAAGATTAATTGTTTCAATCAATGCACTCTAAAAAATGCTGGGTTAAAAACAACCCAAGTTGGGTTGAAAATGCACCAACCCAACAATTGGGTTGTTTTAACCCAATGGTTGAGTTGTTTTAACCCAGTGGTTGGGTTAAATGTTGCTTAAGACAACCCAATTGCTGGGTAAGAACAACTCAACCATTGGGTTAAAACAACCCAATTGTTGGGTTGGTGCATTTTCAAAACAACTTGGGTTGTTTTTAACCCAGCATTTTTTAGAGTGTAGGTATGACATTTCTCGCAATACTTTCTCAATGCAATAAGTATTCAGATTTACTTTTATATTAAACATACTTTGTGTAGACTCATTTGTTCATTATCTTTCCCCAGATCTGTACAACCATGTGCAATTCATCCTTCCAAATCAATGATTCAGTGTCTGCATTCGACCAGTCTGTAATATGGGCCTGTCTTTGTAAGGGAAATTTTGGCAGCAATGTCATTTTTGTTACTTTAGCACTGTTCTTCATTGTGGGAACACCGACACATTGCTGGTCCCTCTCGGTGTTTCTTCATGGGAACATCAAACCTAACTTGATCATTCCATTGAATATCACTATAGGGGAGCTGTTTTTTTGCATTCATTGTATTACAGACTTAATTGTTACCAGCTATCCCACTGTGGCAGGTTTTTGTTGGTCCCAGCTGGACTGTCAGACCTCTTCTCCAAATCTGCATGTGCATTGATCATTACATTGCAGTGATTCATCCAGTAATATTCCTGAGATATAAGGGCATCCAATACAGGATAGCATTGGCAGCAGCAGTTTGGCTGATTGCAGCGGGCAGTGGCTTGAGGCTCACTTTCATCGGAATAGAATATTTCCCAGATCATGTATTCTTTCTAGTTTTTTACATTGCAGTTATGATAATCTCATTTTGCTGTGCTTCTGTCCTTTGTGTCCTGAAGCGTCCAGGACCGGGTGAACGAACAAATGTAGAGAAGACATGGAGAGACAGACACAATAAAACGGAGGCAGAGCTGTTGTGAACCAGCAGAAAAAGAAAGCCTTTAAAATAATCTCTCATAGTTTAGCATTTATCATAATTAGTTATTTTCCTCAAGTAGTAGCTTATTTGATGCACATATCAGTAAACATGCTTTATATTTGCAATGCTTTTCCGCTGATTCTGGCATTTACTATGACTGCTGTATTGATTTCATCACTGGTCAATATGTATAATGAAGACCAGATAAAACAAATAATGTGCTTTTCAAAGGTTAGATAACCAAAAGCAAAAAAAGAAAACTGACAATATTTATTGATGTTTTAATATTTATTCCATTCTAGATTTCTAATATATTTTGATCAATCACTATAATGTGCATTTGTAAATCAATGAACAAAGCATTCTCCTTAATGCATTTTCATGTACATAAGGATCAAAGTAATAAATTCAATGCATAGCATGTTTTGCAACATAATTTTGCCAGCATAATATATTTTCTTTGTGTGAAACAACACAATAAAATGGATCGTTCTGAAGGTCATTCATTAATGAAAACAAAAAGCAAGCAACATTCTATCTTAAAAAAAGCAGCAAAAGGATTTCAAATACATCTGCTTCATTGGTTGAACATGACTGTGGCTGTGATTTTGCCTTTGCTTAGATTGCCTATAGTGAGGCGTGTCCTGCTCTAATATTGCTTTATTTTAATTTTTTTTAGGGAACATATACATACCTTGACAACTCCCTTGACCTGCAGCATATTGAAAACTATTAATAAAAGACATTTGGGAGTTTGAATTTGAAACTTGAGACTTGACTCAGACTCATGACTTCACTTAAACATGTCTGCTATAATGTATAAGTAAGTGCTAGCACTAATATCTAATGAATATTTATTTCATTGGTTATATGAACTAGCCACTTTTAAATACTTTTAACTAAAACTACTAACATAAAACTTGATACATGTTTAAACAGCTTGCAGTTTATTTCACTATAGTCTGCTCAGCAACAGTTTCTAATTTGGTACTTTGCTATCTCTATTAAGGGATACAGTCAATAAAACATTTTATAATATTTTATTGAAAGAAAATAAATCCATTTACCACAGTTACTGATTTATTCCAATGGAAAGGAAGTGAAGAGAAGTTTCAAGTAGATCATAAAGACAAGTTGTGTGCACAGCCATAGCATTATACCTGCCTGAGGAACACACAGGGAGTATAACTGATTTGTCTACAAGGCTTCAAGCAATTATTATTTAGTTTTACAGGGGTACTGAAAAACATGTGAATTTGTTACACTCTGTTTTAATATGAAATAAAATTTTAAATCGTGATTACTTCTGCTTATTGTACATTTATGTAAATATTTCTGCACCTTAAATGTTACTACATAAAAATATTAATTTAATATTGTGCTTTACCTAGCTATAAAAGTGTGAAGCTGTGGGCTGTTTATCAGTGGCAGGCTGCTTATTGAAAGGAGCAGGTGCAGGATCTCAGACATCAATTATTATTATTATTATTATTATTATTATTATTATTATTATTATTATTATTATTATTATTTTATTTTTTTACATCTGGATTGACTGCTGTTTTTGCTAAATCAATTTGTATCTAATTTTCAAATGAATGTATGGATTGGACTTACTGATTGTGCTGAGAGAGTGTGGAAATTGGTGGACAAAACAGAACATTTTATTAGAGCAAATATTTGGCATATAACAAATGTAAAGAAAAAAGATTAATGTTAAAGATGAATGTAACATTTTTTACAATTGATTTAAATTTCTCCTTATTAAGACTGTTATGTTCAGGTGGATAACAGGGAGAACCTAATTGAAGTGAAGATTGTGTGGAGATTCAAACATACTCGCGAAGTCAAGAACACTGGAATGATTTTTCATGTGAAGATTTTTTTTGTCATGTGAATATGAATATGAAATGCTAAAAAAAGCTATGGAAGCATTATACATGATTATTCTGATGTCTTTTCCACATTTTGTAAATAAGTATAAAAGCTAATTCAGTTTATCTTTATTTCTATTTGTTGCAAGTCAAATGAGCCATTT
Organism: Pseudorasbora parva; assembly: GCF_024679245.1. NCBI lineage: Eukaryota > Metazoa > Chordata > Actinopteri > Cypriniformes > Gobionidae > Pseudorasbora > Pseudorasbora parva. The sequence goes on from NC_090175.1 coordinate 20,540,020, forward strand.
TGTAGCCACATGCTCTAACGATTTACGTAATTATGTCTCTTTTAACATTAACATAATATCAAAATAATAAACCATTCATTTAAAATTATATGAACAATTATAGCTAGGGCCTATGTATGTGACTTTTTGTTTGATTGTTTTATTCATGAATACAAAATATTCACATTAAACAATAACATCACACGCATTAGTCTAGCTCCTCCTGTGGACCTAATGTAAATATGTGTTCCATGTCTATTTAAATCTTTGTCTTTGCTTTTGAAACTTTTTTATGGAAAATAAAGACACAACTCAAAAAGTAAGTTGATTTTCCAGAAACTTCATTTTTTATTGACCAACAAACACAAGAATAAAGCAATAAATCATGCAGCAATTATTGAAGGCAATGACATGTAGCCTAGTCATTAATAATTGATCTGGCTTAAGTCCAAATGCATATGACTCAAAGTCCTTGTAGATATAGGTTTTATTATGAAGTAGAGGACTTTAATTTTGACAGGTGTTTTATTACCCGGAAATACAGCAGAGCCGTTGCTCCCCTATCCCTGCTTCAAGATGGCTTTCAGAACTGGACATGCTATCAAATACCTTCTGAACATTTTGTTTGAATACTGGTCATAATCGGATGGTGTGTGAAAATTAACTCGAATTGAAGGGTGGTTTGGCCACTGGAAGCGGTGTCCGATCTCGACGACACCTTCAGTTTCCCTTCAGCATTCTGCACGGCGCTCGCGACCAGCGCTGCAACACTGGCTGTGGTGTTGAGTTTGTAAATATTATCAGTTCTCCAATTAGACTCCATCTAGATCAGTGCTTCTAGTAAAATGGCCACCATGGAGAAGCTGATGAAAGCGTTTGAGTCTCTTAAATCATTCCAGCAGCAGCAAGGCCCGCTGTCGGCCGAGGAGCTCGTCCAGAAACAGTGAGTGCTGAACCGATGTTAAAGCAGTTTAACGCTTTGATGCTGTTGTAGTCCCCAGCTTCTTCATCATCATGATCATCATCATGGTGCTGACATCACCGGACACAGTCGCCATGCTAATGTTATTATCACATGCATGTCGACTGTGTGTTTTCTCCTATAAGGCTGATTGTTGTTGTTGTCTTGTGTTTATAAATCACATGATGCCCAACACGCTGGAAGTGTCACAGAGCCTTTTAATAGATTCTGCACCAATTTCTAGATAAACAGTGCGCACCTCTCTAGAAAACGTAGAAAGAATGCGTTTGTATATTAAGAAACCAAGAAATATTTCTTATTTGACTACTGCTACAAAACAAGACGCTGGAAAATCTTTATATGTTATTTATTTGGTATGAAGCTGTAAATCTGGGTTTGAATTCAGCCTCTCTCGATTGTCCATCTTCTTGTCTGTAAATCATTATGTGTCAGCTTCCCCAAAATATGGCAGATATTTATTATACGCATGATCTAATCTAACATTTACATCTGGTCTGAATGAATGAATGAATCGCTCGGGCCAGTTTTTGGCTCCTTTTATTGAAATCATTAGTCACAGTCACAACGAATAACTTGCTAAATCAAAATAATTTTGTGCTTCACGCATCTCTATCTATCTATCTATCTATCTATCTATCTATCTATCTATCTATCTATCTATCTATCTCTCTATCTCTCTCTCTCTCTCTCTCTCTCTCTCTCTCTCTCTCTCTCTCTCTCTCTCTCTCTCTCTATATATATATATATATATATATGGATTCTTTTGAAGTGTTGAATTATAGGCTCTCACAGAAAATAACTTGCTCTGTAAAGTAATTAGTTGGGAATTATGATGTAAGTTAATCAAATGATTTCCTTATTTAGGCCACTAGGAGCATTTGGATGGGTCACTTTGCATTTACCACTGAGCATTTGTTAATTAATAAATTATTGTTTTTACAATATAGACTTATTTTACGTTATTTTGTATAAAACATCCCAAGATATACTGGTACTATTTTGGATGTTAAGAGCAGCCAAAGGATCACACGCCAACCACACAGGTTTTGTTTGTTCAAGACGAGAAATCAAGCAAGATTACATTAACCTAATGGGTTTAGGTCATTTGTATCACTGACAAAATACACACTATTTGGCTGACTACTGTCTCTGTGGCTCAACATAATACACTTACAGATTAATGTCCGATTTTCAGATCAATTGCTTGTGTTTAGGTTCCGATGCATATTATGTCTGTGCTGAAATTGCACATGCATTTAATTAATAATACTAAATCAGTTACTGTTCATCTCTCCAAAATGATCAGTTTTACCTTGTAGATAACTAGTAATTCAAATAATGTGATCCCATTATTCATGAATTTTTTTTATTCATTTTTATTTAGTTTTCATGACTTCCACAGTAAAACTGTGTTTTCTTACAGAAAAAAGGACCTTGCTACAACCAAAAAGGACAGAGTGACTCATTGCCTGACGATATGTGAAAACATTGTGGCACAGTCGCTGAGGTATGCAACAGTCAATGGACGGGCACGTCAGATTAAGGATAATCAGATTTGGTCACGTCTTATGAGTCATTGAGCCTATTGATGCTGATGCTAGGTTGGCTAAATTTTCTCCTTTAGAATGCCAATTCAATGAAAGTATTCAAGATTAAAAATCCTCATTTATTACAGGTCACCTAGAAAAGTTTAATCTGATGCCAGCAGTCCACTGAAGTCCAGTTCTTTCAGCTTGCATAAACATTTGAAAGAATAATTCAATTATTAGGTGCTTTTAAATAGCCAAACAGATGTGTTTGATTGGATAATTTTTTAATTGCATCAGAAATGTTTTCCTTTACCTGTGGTTCAGCACATGTGCTAATGAAAAAATAAATAAAAAAATTGTTTTTATGTGTGTGTATATGTATATATATATACACACACACACACACACAGTTTTTGAAAGTCTCTTATGCTCACCAGGGGCCCATTCTTCGTACGTCGCTAACTCAGTTAGCTGGATTTGATTGTTGACGATTTGGCTTGATCTCGGATTGTTTTGTTCTTCAAAGCTCATCCTGGACTTGCTGTCATAGCAACAGATCCGTTAGCTTAAACCTGCTCGGGAGCAGACTGATTTCATGTAAACAGGATTAGATTGCATCTTGAGGTGATACTTAAAATCTGTCCCAGCCACTCCTACTTTATTACAAGATTTCATTACTGAACAAGGGGCAATAATAATTTAAAATAATAATAAATATAAAAGTTTATTTCAAAATAATATTTTAATGTTGTGTAAAATGTGTGTATAATACTATAGACACAGTCACTTGATTGAGAGATTTATTTGTGAATTGTGATGGAATAATTACTTTAGAGTTGTATTGGAGGTTTACACACATTGTGCAGTTAATCTTCGTCGTGCATTCATTTGAGTGATGACGGATAATATGGGAGTGTCTTGATGCAGCGCAAGAGATGCAGATCATTTGATCTTGACTGTTAAGAAACTTCAATAAATACTGCCACGTAACAAATCTGCTTCAAATTGAATTAAAAATGTAATTACAACGTTGAAATAAAAATGTAAAGGGTGTACAAATTCTATAAAATCGTCAATAGCCTATAAATAATTGTGAATCATGTTCATCAAAACACTGATTTAATTTAACTTTCATCTTGGTTTGGTCGTGGCTTTTTTAATTATGATGTCATTATGTTGTCTTGACGCCAGCCAGTCATTGCATTGCTGATCGTGGTTTTGAGTATCGATGCATCTGCCCTCTTCAGGGAACACAAGAACGTGCAGTGATCTCAGATAAATTAATCCAGATATTTTAATCCAATCCGCAAATCCGTTTGAAGAACCAAATTAGCCAGAGATCAGTTATCATGATTAGAAGATCTGGGATCTGTCAAATCATCTCAGATGTATTAAGCGAGGTATGAAGAACTGGCCCCACGGGCTGCATTTATCTGATCAAAAATACATATAAACAAACACTTATTTGGCCTTGCTGGCATGCTACACCCTTTACTCTACACAAGAGCTGGAGTATCAACTGTACATGTCATATACCCAGAATGCAGGGAGCACTATGTAGTCCATTAGTAGTTTGGCTGCATCAAACTCAAGAGGTTTGCTTAACTTCTTCAGCTACTTCCTATCCTTGATTTTCATCTATCATTTTCAAGTATTATTGCTAGTCTGCGCAACATCTTTTCTCTTGGGTAATTGGGAAGATAGTAACAGCTGTTGTAGATATACAGAGGAACAGGCCACACTCAGATGTGTATTCTATCCCTCTCTTATTTTAAAACTTAATCAAATGACCTTTGTCGGAATCTAATGTATAATGACCATATTTTATCCAGGCCAGAGTTCAGAGTTTACCCCGTCCTTTTAGCACTAGTATTGTTAGCTGTATGTGTAATGTATTTTATCGCACTGACTTTGTTTATTAGGACATCTCCAGAGTTCCAGAAACTGCTCGGAATTGCAATGGAAATGTTCTTGCTGTGCAGCGATGACAAAGAGTCTGATGTCAGGATGGTGGCAGATGAGTGCCTAAACAAAATCATTAAAGTAAGTGATGTATAGTTCATATGTAATATATAGTCATCTGGATGATGATTACAGTGGAGTTTTGTATTTAATTATGATGTAATTTCTTTTTGTTTTTCTTTACAGGCCTTGATGGATTCCAACTTGCCAAGACTGCAGCTTGAACTGTACAAAGAGATTAAAAAGGTGAATCAGATTGCAGGCTCTTTAGGGGATTTGGATGCATTTTCACCAGGAACACATTTTTGTCTGGATTTTTTTAGGGATGCCACATGCCTCATAATTGCTCACAGCCAATGAGAACACTCCAGTCATATGCAGCTCATGGTCATTGGAAAAGCAAAATCTGTTCAAATAACGACATAAAATTTAGTTTGAAAGTTTGCATTAGCCCTACTGTTTATACAAAAATGGCCCCACTTTATATTAGGTGGCCTTAAGTACTATGTACTTACATCAAAAAATAAGTACAATGTACGTACTATGTTCAAATTGTATTGCAAAGCACTTTTGCTGATATTGAGGTGGATACTGGTAGAGTTAGGGACAGGTGTGGTGTTATGGGTCAGTTTAAGGGTAGGGTTAGGGGTAAGGGAACTGCCAACTGTGTAATTACAAATGTAACTACAGAAATTAATTACAGATGTAATTACATGCAGGTATTTTTAAAATGTAAAAACATGTATGTACACAATAAGTGCAGTGTATCAAATGATTAATTAAAATGTTAGTACATTAGTAGTTAGTAGTTAAGGCCAGTAGTATTAGTAGTTAAGGCCACCTAATATAAAGTGGGTCCAAATAAGGCTAAAAAAAGAAAGAAAAAAGATTAAAAATAATACATAGAAAACAAAAAGAAGTATATATTTATAGAGTGTTTTTGAAATGTATATATGAGCCAAAAAAAGTTTTTGGACCAATATAATAGACCTTTTGGCCTGTTTTTATAAGACTGGCAACTGGCACAAACAGTCCTATATTGCTGTTTTTGTTGAGTGTTTTTGGAAATGTTATATACTTGCGGTCCAAAGTTCTTAATATTTTTGAAAGAAGTCTCTTATTCTCACCAAGGCGGCATTTATTTAAATAAAAAATGAAGATAGTAATATTGTGAAATATTATTACAATTGAAATTACCTGGTTTCTATTTGAATATATTTAAAAATTGTAATGTATTCCTGTGATGGCAAATCTGAATCCTCAGCATTACTCCATTCTTCAGTGTCACATGATCCTTCAGAAATCATTCTGATATGCTGATTTGCATATTAATTTCTTATTATGATAAATGTTGAAAACAGTTGTGCTGCTTCCACATCGTTTTGGTTTAAACTTTAAAATTTAAAAGTTTGGGGTAAGTAAAAAAAAAAAAAGAAATAAAAAAGAAATTAATGCTTTTATTCAGCAAGGACGTATTATATTTATATTTATAGTGACAGTAAAATACATTTATAAAGTTACAAAGGATTTCTATTCCCTTTGAACTTTCTATTCATCAAATAGTCCAGAATTTTTAATCACAGCTTTTACAAAAATATTAAGCAGCATAAACTTTTTTCATTATTGATAATAATAGCCATTCTTTTTGATCAAATAAGTTTAGCCTTGGTGAGCAGAAGAGACTTCATTCAAAAACATTGAAGTACATACTATTCCAAACTTTTGACTGCCAGAGTAGACTTTACAGGCCCGGGGTCTTGTTCTCTCAAAGGACATTAACTGATCACTAACTGAGCATAACTTTATCTATTGTCACAGAACGCTGCCTCTCGGAGTCTGCGGGCAGCCCTGTGGAGGTTTGCTGAGCTTGCTCACCTGGTGCGTCCACAGAAATGCAGGTATACTTCCATTGCTCTGTTCAGAAATAAGGAAATCTGATACTGGGTTAGTGATTTCAAAGTGAAATTCAGATTTAGAATAAGCTGTGACATGAATGTATCCTCAACCACTCTTATCTTTCTCCTTTTTTTCTCTTCTCAGGCCATACCTTGTGAATCTGCTGCCATGTCTGACACGGATCACAAAACGTCAGGAGGAGACTGTGCAGGAAACTCTTTCTTCTTCAATTCCTAAAATAATGTCTGCCCTCGGACACTTCGCCAATGACGGAGAGATCAAGGTATGTACTGCAATCTGTGAGTTTAGTACTGGTGAAGTATTGTGCAAGTTTAAAAAACCCGAAGGAAACTAAAGTTGTCAAAGTAAAAGGTTTCCAAAGAACACATCACTTGATTTTCAGGTGGAAATGTACCTTGACTCAGTAATGCCACAGCAATATTAACCATTTAGGGTGGTCTTATGAATTTGACATGTCAGTTATATTCTCCAATCCTGAATTCTGCAATTTGGCACTTCAGTGTGGGATTTCCCTCACCGTTATCTTCTCTCACTGTCTGAAGCCAAGAATGCGCAGTGGTGACATCATCTTCTCAAAATGGAATGTGACTCAGTCAGTCTGGATTTAATTATCCATGAGCCTCCTCTCCCTCACATCAGTTGAAGACGGAAAGAGTCTGTTCCCTTGCAAGATCATATTCACATTTAAAAAGAGAATTGTCATTTTAATGCTGCTTCTTCTGATGTATAAATCCACCTGCAGTCATAAAAACACCCATTTTACATGCAAGGACAAGTGAAGGTCCTTGGGAAGATGGGAACACAGATAAATCCATTTGTGTATCTATGCAAATACTTCAAAAATTGCTTAAACGGTTAATTACAGTTTAAAAATGCTACAGAATACACAATCATTTAAAGGTGAAGTAAAATGTAAATGTATTATTATTATTGTTATTATTGAGAATAATAAAAATAATAAATAAAGTATTCTATTTTATAGTTTTATAATGTAATACATTTCTGGTATGCAAAGTTGCACTACCCCAGCATTTTCAAATTATTCTAATATTCTGTTTTGCTGCTCAAGTATCATTTCTTATTATTATCAATGTTGAAAACTTGTGCTGCTTAATATTTTTGTGGAAACCATAATACATATTTTTTAGGATTCTTTGAGTAGAATCTTCAAAAGAACAGCATTTATTTGACACTTTTGTAAGTTTATAAATGTCTTTACTGTCGCTGTTGATCAATTTAATTCATCCTTGCTAAATAAAAGTAAGCCCTCATGTTTTTAGACTTCGCTCATATCATTTTCTTACAAAATGCATACAAAACTAAACTATAATTAGTAAAGTATTATTAAATGCATAAAAGAGTTATAAATAATTTATAATAAGAATTATAAATAATAAATGTATGATCCCACTTTCTGTTTAAAATGCTCCTATTCATTTATGGCCATTTTAAATTTTGCGCTTATGATTTTACCCTGTGACTGTGTATTTAGATGCTGCTGAAGGCCTTTGTTGCCAACCTGAAGTCCAGTTCTCCCACTATCCGCCGAACTGCGGCCAGCTCGGCTGTCAGCGTGTGTCAGCACTCACGCAGAACACACTACTTCTACACCTGGCTCCTCAACGTGCTGCTCGGTAGGACGCCCACACACTGGACAAACACTTGTACTACGGCAAAACTGTTTTTCTTCAAATGTCTTCATTCAACTGCCTGTTTTCTCTCGCTCAGGTTTGGTAGTGCCGGTAGATGAGGAGCATTCCAGTCACCTGATTCTGGGTGTATTACTGACGTTGCGGTACCTGATGCCTCTTCTTCAGCAGCAGGCTCCTAACACCAGTCTGAAGGGCAGCTTTGGGCTCGTACGTAAAGAGGCTGATGTCACCCCTGCACCTGAGCAACTCGTCCAGGTACCAGAGCTGATTAAGTTCATTGTGTCTTTGTTTAATATATTGATATAATGGAAAGCAGGACTCCGCTTTAAAGGGATAGTTCACCCAAGAATGAAAAAATAGTCAATATTTTCTTGTCCTCATGTTGTTCCAAACCTGTATGAGTTTCTTTCTTCTGTTGAACACAAAATAAGGTATTTTGAAGAATGCTGTTAACCATACAGTTGACGGCACCCATTGACTCCCATAGTGTTTTTTTTCTGCTATGGAAGTCAGTGGGGCCCACCAACTGTTTGATTACCAATATTCTTTAAAATATAATCTTTTATATTCAACATTTTAAAGAAAATCTTACAGGTTTGGAACTATTTGAGGGTGAGCAATTAATGATATAATTTTCTTTTTTTGGTGAACTATTCTTTTTACCATTTATTGAAATTCTTGCACTACTGTTCAAAAGTTTTGGGCATGTGAGATTTTAAAAGTGTTTTTGAAAGTAATACAGCTCGCCAATGCTGTATTTGATCTAAAAAAGCAAAGTAGCAAATGTAATTTTGTGAAATAATAAATCTCCTTTACACAAGCCTACTCTGCTCTGATTGGTCAGATGGCCCACTCTGTTGTTATTGGTGTACCACGTATAGCCCGTATTTCGAAAAACAAACGGCCATTAACATTAACAACTCCAACTTCATCAGGAGGCTTCTTAAAGGGTTAGTTCACCCAGAAATGAAATTGATGTCATTAATGACTCATTAATGTCGTTCCACACCCGTAAGATCTCCGTTCATCTTCGGAACACAGTTTAAGATATTTTATATTTAGACTGAGAGCTTTATGTTCCTCCATTGAATGTATGCACGGTATACTGTCCCTTTCCAGAAAGGTAATAAAAACATAATCAAAGTAGTCCATATGTGACATCAGTTGGTTAATTAGAATCTCTCAAAGCATCGAACATACATTTTGGTGCAAAAATAACTAAAATTACAACTTTATTCAGCATTGTCTTCTCCTTCCTGTTCGTTTTCAATCCGCAAACTTTCCAAACTTTGAGCAGGAAAGTTTCTCAGTGATGCTACTCGGTTTGAGGTACACTATGAGATGGTTCAACTGTAATTCCTCATCATCAACAAACGTGTGTGTGTGTTTTATAATTTATTGCGGTGCACACGTGGGAACAGTATCAATAGCAGCACATACGTTAGCCGAACAGTAACGAGAATGACTCATGTAAACATTAAAGTTTGCAAAACAAATCTTGCTCCATCCTTTATCTTTACTCGAGAGTAGTAAGTATCATAGGCAATCTGCATTAATAGACAGTTATATGTAATAGTAGCCTACAGGCCTTTGCGAGCACAATAAGGGATGGGAAAATATGCTAATAATTTGTTGTGACGTCACAACAAAACAGCTTGCGATCCGTTTGGAAAACGATTAATTGAATTGACTTAAGCCTAGTTCACACTGCCCGATTTTTGCCCCGATTTTGAGTCGCCGACAGGTTTTGTAAAATCGCCGACAAATGCCCGAGATCACAGGCAAATCGGTGCTCGTGCACGCTAGTGACAATCACGCAGTGTGAATAATCAAAGACGCGATCAGAGAGAATCGCCGACGAGTCGCCGATGCCGGTGAGATATTTGGCATGCTAAATATCTGGACCTGTCGGCGATTCAAACTCCTGCTGTGTGAACAGCGTTCTGACTGAAAATTACACCGCCAGCCAATGAGAGAGTGAGATAAGGGCAGCAGGAGGTTCAGGGAGGAGTTATAGAGCATAATTTCAGTATTTTAATAGATATATTTACAGTTCTATCAAACAGAAACAAAGGGAAAACATTTGCACATCCAGCCACAACAGCAGCACATTACAAAATTATTGATTTACCTCAAACTGTTTTTGCAGAACAAAACAAAGGCTCCCTCTGTCTCTCCAACAATTTCTTCCGCCATAATCTTTTTTCTTTTTCTCCACAAATCAGCGCACATACAATTTGAAGCAAACTTTGTGCAGTTTATCATTTTTAATAACAATTCCAAGTCACGCGCGAGAACTCCGGTCTGACGCACGTGTGATCTCGCGTTGTTTACTTGTCACATCGCACGTGTGTTTGGGAAACGTAGTTTGCGCACGGGAGAGAGAGAGAGTTGTCGGCGATTCTTCCTCTTGTTCAGTCATGCAGTGTGAACTCCTCTGTCGTCAAACCATCGTGCAGTGTGAACACAGCAGTGACTGAATGATACCCCAGATAGTCATGCAGTGTGAATAGAGCAGTGACCCGACGAGTTTGAAAATCGTGCAGTCTGAACTAGGCTTAAGAGTCCACTCTTACTTGAGAGACAATAACTTTATATATGTGCACTTTCAGATTTAAAACTTTGCAGGATGTTTTCATTCACTTAAAACTGTTACATACTACATTAAAGGTAATTTTCAAAAATCCATAATAGGGGCTCTTTAATGTATAATCATTATATATTTATTACAATAAAACAGTTGCGCTGCTTATATTTTTATGGAAACCATGGTATGTTTGTTTTTTTAGGGCTCTGCTGAATAGCATTTATTTGAAATGGAAATCTTTTGTAACAACGTAAAAATGTGTTGCTCAGAAATCATGTTTGTAATAATGTCATAAATGTTCACAAGTCACAATATTTATGTATCATGCCTATTCAGTAACATAGCAGGGGTGCCGTAGCTTTATTTTTGTCAATAATGATGTCTACATGTAGAAATCATTTACATATTATAGGGTTAGTTCACCCAAAAGCGAAAATTATGTCATTAATTGCTCCCCCTCATGTTGTTCGACACCCGTAAGACTTTCGTTCATCTTCAGAACACAAATGAAGATATTTTTGTTGATATCCCATGCTCAGAAAAGCCTTCATTGACACCAATGTCATTTCAGCTGTCACCATTATGAATCAGTGTATCGATTCAGGATTCAGATCGCATGTCAAACCTCCAAACTGCTGAAATCATGTGACTATGGCAATCCGGATCATGAATCGATACGCTGATTCATAACGGTTCAAAGCTTAGTTTTGAAATCGGCCCATCACTATACAAGTTGTTATTTCAGGATTTGTTGGCAACAAAAACTATTCTCGTCGCTTCATAAAATTATTGTAGAATCACTGTAGTGAGATGGGCTTTTAACAATGTCTTTAGTGCCTTTTATGGGTCTTGAGAGAGGAAATTATATTGTTGCCGAACAACATAAGGGTAAGTAATTATTGACAGAATTTTCATTTTTGGGTGAACTAACCCTTTAACATTTTTAAAGGTACAATAGCAAAAGCACACTTTTTAATTCTAAGGGTTCATAGAGAGGGTAAAAATAGTATGTAACTAAATTCCAACTGTTTTTGAAGCACAAAACATAACCTTATAAATGGAAACATGTTATGATCAATTTGGAGTTTAGATTTTGTTGTTTTATTATGTTGGTCGATGTGTGCTGGAGTGATTCATTGTGTGAGGCTGTGTATTTGTGCACATGTAAATCCTGTACTTGTGTTCTTAGGTGTATGAACTGACCCTGCACTACACACAGCACTGGGATCATAATGTGGTGACGGCATCTCTGGAGCTTCTGCAGCAGATGTTTCGCACTCCTCCCCCTGAGCTCCTGAACGCACTCATCACATGTGGCAAAATCACACACACAAGTGTCTTCAGAGAAGAGACAGAGTGCCGTGCACGCAGTGGCAGCATCCTTGAGCTTATTGGTAAATATTGCTATCATATAGCCCGTTGTGTTTATCCTGTCAGTGGTCAGGCCACCACAGTTTGGTCAGTCATCTTCCACTGTCATCTTCTGAGAAAATGAGGTTTGCGTTGGCTATATAAGGGAATAAAATAAGTAGAAGTCAACCAGTATTGGATTTTTACCGATAACAAAAAAAAAAAGGACGACAATCGATTAAAGGGGTGGTTCCGTGTTTTTTTTCTAGGCTTGGTTGTGTTTATGGGCGCAGTATAACATGTCTTAATACCTTTTTTTTTTTTTTAAACTCCATATTTTTCTCATATTTGACCTTTATTCCACACCGCTGTCTCCGCTGTCCTTTGAATGGCTCGTTTGCTTTCTGCTTCTATGAAGCCCATCCCTCTGAAAAACGCAATAGATTGGTTAGATGGCCAAATGTAGTTTCATGTATTTTTATTGGCTGAAGTGCCAAGCACAGGTTGTCTGGAAACGCCACGCCCCTTACCATTACAGGCAGAAGTCACATCTGGGGCAGTGTTTATGTTAATAGCAAGGGTTTATGATGTCACCAACCCGGGGAGAAGCTCGTTGTAGTCCAAACCGGCCATTTTTGTGGGCAATAAACTTTAAACTGCCATAACTTTAAAAGACAATATCTCCGTTTGCATTGAACTTTCAGCGCTGTAACTTTGCAGATGCTGTTTATGCTCAAGCAACAAACTTACACAGTAACTAAAGTTAAAAAAAGCGAAATCGCATCCAACCACCCCTTTATCTTTTGCCATTAGTCTTTAAAATCAATAATACAAAGTAAATCTTTCCACTTCATGTACAATGTTACTTAATTTTATTATAAAATAAAAAATGATGTCTTAACTATAACAATTTATGTAATTATAATAATAAATAAAAATAGCTAAGCAATTTTTTTTCTGTTGTCATATGATGTATATAAATAATGAAATAAATATAATATTTTTATAATTAAATATGACATTTTGCTTGTTGTATATCCATGTGCCCTCACATGAATGTTATTCCTTGTTCACACATTTCTTTTGTGCATAACCACTTCATAAACTTAGTTTAGCAAGAACAGCACAGAGAAACGTGGAGCATTGCAAAATATTGCATCAGTTTTTACTGATTACCGATAGCTCAGCTCAGAATCATTGGTAAAAAAACGATATAAACGATTTATGTCTGAAGTTGTAATTGTTAAAGTTTTGTTAAAAATGGTTAAAGTCACTAATAACAACTCTTAAAATTAATATTCTCTTCTAATTTATAAACTCTTGATATTTCCCACACTGCTTATTAATATTTTCTATCCTGTTTGATAACTAAATCATTAATCTGTATCTTCCAAATTCACTGCACCACTAAAATCCAATTTTTCACAATGCATGTGCTTTTCATTCTCTGCTTATTCCTTTCCTCTAACCCTAAAAATGAATTTTTGGGCTTTTTCCTGCTCTCTTCACTTCCTGTTTCCTGCAAACAGCCGGTGGGTCAACATGCAGTCCTCTCCTCCTCAGGAAACAGAAAGGTGACTTCTTGTCTGCCCTTCTTTTGCATATAACCTACTGACATATTTCCAGCCTGTCTGTGGCACGTTAGTTGAACTTTAGTAGTTTTAATAATGAATGTGTGGTTTCAGGCTGTTAAAGAAAGTTAAATCGTTTTTTGGAAAACAATGTTTATTGTATTTTAATGATATGTCTTGTATGTTGTGCTTGTCTCAGGTAAGCTGTTGTCAGGTGAAGAAGAGGGTTTGGAGGATGACCCTGAGAGGGCAGACGTCACCACTGGATCCTTCACAGGTAAGTTGCGGAGAGGTCTCCTGTTAAGTGTCAGATTTTCTCCAAAGGGATGGAAAAATTGTTGTAAAAATCAAATAAACTAACCTAAATGAGGTTCCACAGTCATTTTTAGGATCAAAAAGTGTTCAAAAGTTTGATGTCTGTAAGTAGTAATACTAAATTAATACGTCTTTCAGCAAGGATGCATTAAATGGATCAAATGTGACAGGAAAGGCATTTATAATTTTACAAAAGATCACGTTTCCATTAAAAATCACATAGGCAATAGTTTAATGTATTTTTATTGGCTGAAGTGCCAAACACAGGTTGTCTAGAAACCCACCTACGCCCCTTACCATTATGGGCAAAAGTCACATCTGGGGCAGTGTTTATGTAAATACCAAGGGTTTATGATGTCACCAACCTGGGAAGAAGCTGGTTGTAGTACAAACCGGCCATTTTTGTAGGCAATAAACTGCCATAACTTTAAAAGACAATATCATCATTTGCATTGAACATTCAGCGCTGTAACTTTGCAGATACTCTTTATGCTCAAGCAGCAAAATTACACAGTAACTAAAGTTAAAAAAGTGAAATCGCATCCAACATGACCTAATAATGAACTGCACTTTATCAGAATTTGTATTATTTGTTAATGTTAATTTCAACATTTGCTAATATTGTTAAAATCAAAAGTTGTATCTGTTAACCGTAGTTAATGCAATGTGAAGTAACATGAACAAACAAATACAGTAGCAAATATATTGCTCATGGTTAGTTCATGTTAGCCAATGTTAACAAGTAAAACCTTATTGTAAAATCAAAGTATCATGGCCATGAATTTTGCATTCTTAATAAAATGTAAAAATCTAGATAACATTCAATTGTACATACTCACCGGATTCAAACAAATACATGACATGTGTTTTACGGCAGGAGTAAGGCATTGTTTCACTCTTTCACATTTCCCTTAGCCTCGGTCGGTGGCGATAGCTCCAGTGAAGCTCCCTCCTCATCAGGCGTTTCGTCTCTTGGCACGTCTGACATCATCACAGAGCAGCCCCGGTCCTCCCAGCATGCCTTGCAGCCGGGGGACTCAGTGGACCTGAGTGCATCAGAGCAGGGTGTAGGGCCAGATACTCCAGATGATGAAGATGAGGAGGACATGCTAAGCCGCAGCTCAAGCGGGGGCGCTGGGGTCGTCAGCACAACCGGCGACTTAATAACCGATGGCAACCAGATGTCAGTGGGAGCCGTGTCATCGTCGCCCCCTAGTGACAGTTCCCAGACGACCACGGAGGGGCCGGACTCCGCCGTGACGCCTTCAGACTGCGCCGAGCTCGTAAGTGTCACCAGCACCAGCAGGCGCTATCGGAACCATTCACCACCTTCCCCAACTCCCACAGAAGGGCCGGACACACACTCCGAAAGCGAGTCATCTATCTACAGGCCATCCTCTTCCTCCTCCTCTACCTCGTCTTCTTCCTCCACCTTTTCTGCCATCTCTTCCTCTAGCAGTAGTGACCAGGTCAGCAGAGGGCAGGGGGTGCGGTTATTGTTGCTCTTCCCCGCCCCTGATACAACCCCGCCCAGTATTTGCCCCGCTCCCACATGCACGACCTCTTTCCTGAGGTGTTCAAATGCCTTTTACTTACCTCATTCTGGACAAATGCTTAAAAACCAAGTGCCAACTACAATGATGCTGATGTCAGACCAGTTTTAAGGGCGTCATTTGAAGATTAATCGGTCTTGTTATTGTTAATTGAAATGATAATTCAAATAAAGCTGACATGAAGTAAAATATGAATATTAGATTAATAAAAACTTAAATAAATAGAATTTTTGATAGAAATATTTAAAGAAGAAAAAAAACTAATAAAAATAAAACAAAATGACTTAACTAAAATTAAAAATAGAAACCTTTTTAGTATTATTTATATATTAAAATAGTATATAAATAATACTAAAATAGCACTGGATTGAATTTGTGCTGTCTCCCTGTTTTGATTAATTAGTAAACCACAGGCCACAGTACTTTGGTTTTGGTGCAGCCCAAAATTGTCTTGACATGCATATGGTTATGCTTTGATCAAACTGTATTTGTACAAGTTCCCCAAAGTGACACAGCATGTTCGACTGTTGTTTTTTATTTGTGTACCTTTGCACGAATGGGTTTCTGCTAATGTTTCTGCTTGTTTGTGAGTTTAGTTCATGTTATTGTTAGTTCATTTATATGTGTGTGTGTGTATGTGTATATATATATATATATATATAATTTGTATTTGTGTATGATATATAGGTGCTGGACGGCAGTGAGAGTCAGTACTCAGGGATGCAGATCGGCACGCTTCAGGATGAAGAAGAGGAGGGAACAGCTCAACAACCTGACAAACCTCCAGAACCTTTCTCTCAGTCGGCACTGGGTACATATACTCATTTATACACTTTCTCAGCAATACACCCTGCTCTGATAATCTTATCTTGGGTGTGAAGTTCACATGTTTATTAGTCATCCTTTTAGCTCACAGTTCTGCTTTCTCTTGTCGCCAGCTTTAAGTAAGCCCCATCTTCTGGAAGGAAAAGGTCACAACAGGCAATCATCTGACAGCAGTGTGGATCGATTCATACCAAAGGAAGAGGTTCTGGAACCCGCAGAACTTGACAACAAGGTGAACATGCACAACCAATCAGAGCAACAGAGCGACACATAACGTTAGTTGTCAAATGTCAACAGAACTCAACTGCACCGTGTTGCCAAGTCTGCGGTTTTCCCGAGGATTGTTTTCCATGTCCGCAGGTTGAAGTGACCTCAGTTATGTGATATATAGACCAAGGAATGCAAATTTAAGCATGCAACCTTGCCAAAATAACACACATTTTACCCCATAAAAGCCATTTATTTCTGGAGAACACCCTCCGGAGAAGCTGTTGTTTTTGGCTAGTAGTTGGTGGGTTTTGTTGTAAAAACTTGAAAACCCTGTCTGCGCGCGAGCTGAAATAAACTATCTTTGACGGTGTTGTAAAAAAAAGAATTTAAGGATACTCAGAGTACTTATCAACACGATCATTTCTGAGAGAAATAGTGAAGGTGAATGCATATACGAATAAGTTCTCAGTTTAGGATTAGAACAAATTCAACCCAAGCACCTTCGATGACGTGGATGATTATGTTACTGTTTATTTGTCCATCATCGTCTAAAGGCCGTCCTGACAATTTCATTGGTCCGAACAGTTTCTGTTCAGGCATAATTACTCCTCTATGGATCAAGTCCAGTCCGAACTGCCCAGGCTCAAATGTAGTGGGCGGGGGTTATGTTTGGCCGGCATCCAGGCCAGCACATAGTCTTTATGAAGGACAAAAAAAAGTAATGTTGTACATCTCAAGTCCTCACAGATACTTTATGGAGATCTAAAGCCCGGGACATCAAGTCGACAATCGGACGTCGTGCAAAGTCTGGCTGTTTTTGAGCATCTGCCTACTTAGTTTTTTTGGTGTGTTCAGCACTGTCGCTCTAGTCAGGCACCATCTGTGTTTTTTGGGCCAATTCAACATGTAGAATCGGTGTCAGGCCGTCGGTGAGAGAGAACTTGATTGGCTGTTCAGTATAGTGAATGAGTCAGTGCATGAGAATAACAGCAAAACGATACAGATAGAAAGCTGTTCCTGGGCGGATATTTTAATATTAACATGAGTGGAGTGGAATAAAGAACGTGTTCAGCAAAATTGATATTGAAAATTTAAATGCACGCGGATTTGTTTACAGTTTTCTTGTGTATCTGCAGCCTGGAGCGTTGGTTTCCGCTTTGAATGATGAATATATCTGCAGAAATAGACAGTTGTCTTATTTACACATAGGCGCAGAACACGCATGCTAGCTGATAGTTGGCTCTAGTTCTCTCTGTGTATTCAAGTGCAGCTTTTTGACCCAGACGCGGCCGTCGAGAGGTGACAACACTGTCGTGTTTGTGTGTCCCGGCCTTAATAGTTAAACTTTACAATTTTTGTATATTTTCTGTGTTTAGCCATCTAGGATTAAAGGAGAAATTGGCCACTATACTGATCTAAAGGAAGAGCCTCTGGTGCACTGTGTCCGTCTGTTGGCTGCCTCCTTCCTGCTCACCGGCCAAAGAAATGGTGAGCAACAAGACTACAGCTTCCCATGAACTCTCATATGTTGCTTAACTCTCTATTGTCAAAATAGCATACAAGGCCCTTGGGTATCGGTGTTTGCTACTTGAACATTAAAGTGTGTTTCTTCATTAAATATTAAATATATATTTATGTCCTAGGGCTGGTTCCTGATGATGAGGTGCGTGTGAGCGTTAAGGCATTAGCTGTTAGCTGTGTGGGGGCAGCAGCAGCTCTTCTACCTGAAGCCTTCTTCAACAAACTCTACCTGCAGCCACTAGATGGACAACAACTAGATGGTGAGAAATATACCGACAACGATCCTGTTCATCCATCGGTCTCGCGCTCTTTTTTTTTTTTTTCTTTAGTTTTGACATTTATCTTTTGTTTTGTCTTGACATCTGTTGTTTTTTTATTTTTTGACACATTTGTTTTGTTTTGACATCTGTCTTGTTTTGTTACAATCAAAATCTTTTGTTTTGTCTTTTTTGTTTGTTTTGTTTTTGACAACTATAGGTTTTTGACGTCATTTTTGTTTTGGCATCTATCTTTTGTTTTGTCCTATTCAAAATGTTTTGTCTTATTGTCTGTGTTTTTTGTTTGTTTTTTACATATATGTTTGTTTTGTTGTGTTTTATTTCGACATCTTAGTTTTTAACGTTTATTTCGTTTTGTTTTGACATCTATCTTTTGTTTTGTTGACATATGTGTTTTGTTTTCTTTTGTCTTGACATCTGTTTTTGTTTTGACATCTATATGGTATTGTTTTTATACATTAGGGATGTCACAATTCTCAATATAATATTGAACCGTTCGGTACGGCATTCACGCTTCAATACGCGCTTGTGAATTGCATTTTTTTTGGTTTTGCATTTAATTAATTTTTTCTATTTCTCTTCATTTTAAATATTTCTCTCAGTTTATTTTGCCTCTTTTTGAGTGTACCTGTGAATCTACGCACTGATATGAGCAAACATCCAATCATATGCACTAAAGTTAGGGGGTGTTTAGCCGCGTTTTAAAGCCTTGCCGGTTAAACATTTCAATCGCACCTGTGCGCACCTGTCAAACACGCGTGATTACTGGACTAAGTAGTCTTACTGGGCTAACACTGTCAAATACACACAAGGTTAACATATATACACATAGTTGGTTATGTCTAAAGTGAAAGTTAAATTGTGTGTGTCTGTATATGAGATGCGAGCAGGTTTTAGCAGCGCAGCCAAATGATTGTGAACACTAAAATTATGTTAATAAAACAACTAAAAACAAAGAGAAAAATCACTCACTGCTCTTGAATAAAGTATATACAGTAGCTTTCAATCAATGTATGTTGCATATTGAAGACTGTATTTTAGCCTAAATTAATTCATTCGATTTCAAACTTAAATGCTACTGTACATTTCTGAGCTGCCACTGTAAATCTTTATATATATTTATTTTTGATTAAACAATACACCAGGAATGTGTACAAGTTTAAAAAAAAAAAAGTTAAGTTAAGTTTAAGTAAGGTTTTTCAAGTCTTAAGTAAAATAAAGAAAGACTATTACAATAAAAACGTTTTCTTCTTAACCTTTTTCTTTTCCTATCGCCTAAGAATAAAATAGCAAAATACCAACTGTATTGTTGCATCCCTATTATACATCTATTTTTGTTTAGTTTTGACATATTTTTGATGTTTTGTTTTGTATTATTGTTCTATTGTTTTTTGACATTTTTTGTTTTGACATATATTTAGCTTCATTTTACATCTTGTTTTGTCTTGAGTCTAGACATGTTTTCTTTTCTTTTTGTGACATCTATTTTTGTTGTTTTGTCTTGACATCTATTTAGTGTTTTTGACATCTGTTTTGATATATGTTTTTAATGTTTTTTTTTTAAATACAATCCCTTTTTCCTGTTTAATGTTGACATATTTTTTTATTGTATTTTGTCTTTTTTGTGTTAGTTTAGTGTCTGTGTTTTTTCTAAATATATATTAAAAGTGAAATAAACTGCTGGTGTGTACATATATTGTTGTGTTTGTGTTAACAGAGCAACAGTACATTAGTGATATAATGCAGTACATCGAACATGGGGATCCTCAGATCAGAGGAGCCACCGCCATCCTGTGTGGGGCTTTAATCCAAGCCATCCAGCTCAAGACACGCTACAACACGGAGACATGGTTGTCCCAAATCCACTCTGTCACAGGTGAGAACTACAGCTACAGCTTGATCAAATCATTTACACAATCTAAAGCCGTTGCTACGTTGTAGGCTGTGGGTTGCATGCGTAGCTGTGGGTTGCATGCTTAGTTGATGTGATGTGTTCAGCACCTCAACGCGGGATGCAGAATTATAAATGAAAATCGACGTGTAGGCCACGGTGTAAAGGCTATGGCGCAGATGCGACGCATAAGTATAAATCAGCTTTAAGGTCAGTCTTCACATTCCCTGTCATTCTGTCTTTTCAGGAAGCTCTGTGACAATCGAAAATGTTGTTCCTCTGCTGCAGCGAAGTCTAAAAGATGAGTCTTCAGTCACGTGTAAAATGGCCTGTGCTGCTGTCAGGGTGAGAATGTACAGTTTATTCTAGCAAATAATAAATGCCAGTTTATTCTGTCTGTCAGTTTTTAAAGATTATAATTATTTTGAGTGTGTTTATTCAACCACAGCACTGTATCATGGCGTTGTGCAATGGCAGTCTCAGTGAACTTGGCCTGCAGCTGCTTATTGATCTGTTGACCCTGAAGGACTGCTCTTATTGGCTGGTTCGCACTGAGCTCTTAGAGACACTTGCTGAGATAGATTTCCGGTGAGAGGACACAAACTTTACTTGCACTTACATTTTGTGTAATGACTGTATAACTTCTAAACGTTCTGAAAAATCACAAACTATACATATAATAAAATCACCTGTTGTGTTTGTCAGGTTAGTAAGTTTTTTGGAGAGAAAAACTGAGAAATTACACAAAGGAGAGCATCACTACACAGGGGTATGTCATGTCTCTTTCTCTCTTTTCTCAATTTAAGATGAAGATTTAATTTATCATGTTTTATTAATTAATACAAAATAATGATAATAATTCTGTCATCATTTACCTTTGTTGTTGTTATACAACTTTATTTTGTGAAACGGGCAAGGATTCATTTTTGAAGAATATACTGGTCATTTTTTTAGACCACATCATCACAAAACATTATCTAAAACACTTTACCCCATAAAAATGCTTAATTTAATAATTTTTGTATCATCTTTTGGATTGGATTATTTTATATATTGACAGTTTAGCATACATTTTTAACTGCAAAATCAGCCACACTTTCATAATATATTTTTAAATGAACAATATTTTATTTATATTGTATAGCATATGCAGCATAGCAGTATGCAAAATATAACTAATATTTAACTAATATACAATTTTAATTTTTAAATTTTCAGTTGTTGAGGCTTCAGGACAGAATTCTGAATGATGTTGTGCTTTATCTACTGGGTGATGATGACCCACGTGTTAGACATGTGGCAGCAAACACCATTGGCAGGTATTCACATGTTTATTCTTTGGATAATAATCTCCGAACTATACATCACAAATTTCAAACTCTGATTTTTGATCGATCTCTCTCTTCTAAGGTTGGTGCCCAGGTTGTTCTATGACTGTGACCAGGCTCAGACAGACCCGGTTGTGGCAATAGCACGAGATCAGAGCAGTGTGTACCTGCAGCTTCTAATGCACGAGACCCAGCCTCCATCACAGTTCACTGTCAGCACTATCACACGGTACACTATGGCCCTACTCCATTTACATGACACCAGTGTTGTGTTTAACTCTCAGCTTTGTAAAATATATTATGGTTTCCACAAACATATTATCTCTTTCCCAGCCAGCGTTTTTGATCATTTTTACAAAAATGATATGGCCCCCAGAATATTTGTTTGTATGAATATGTGAAAATGTAATATATCAAAGGAAAGACCTTCTGTTTTTAAACACGCAAAAAAATGTTTTCTAGCTTTATGCATTCTTTTTATCAACACTTAATTTTCATAAAAAAGCAACATTTTGAGCAAAGTTTTTATCAAATACTACATCGAGGTCGGATTTATAATGATAATCTAAACATAGATGGAGTAGATCGAGTCCCTCAACATCCCCAAATATTGCTAATGTTGGGTCGACATTTCATTCGGTATCATTAGGCCGTTTTGATTTATATGCTGTTTAATGTTGGTGATCGCGTTACTTTACATATGCATTTAATTACATATGATTTTCTGCATCTTCTTCGCATGCGTTTTTATCAGGAGATTCAGTACTCTTTCAGAAGATGCATAATAGCACATAACATTGAAATCACGGAAAGCCAGTAAATTCCGTTGATGGGGGTGGAAACAGTTAAAGCAACACAACCGTTTTGAACAATAATAATAAGAGGAAACGTTTTTGAGCAGATACATTCAAATAGAAAACAGTTCTTTTAAATTGAAGTAATATTTACCTGTCGTAATATTACTGTTTTTAAAGTATTTTGATCAAATTTAAAGTTTTTTTTTTTTTAAATAAATGCAGCTTTGTTGAGTATACGACTTCTTTCAAAAGCATTTCTGACTTAAAGGGATAGTTCACCAAAAAATTTGATGTTTATCTGTTTACCCCCAGGGCATCCAAGATGTAGGTTTGTTTGTTTCTTTAGTAACCAACTGTTGCCGTATAATGCATGTCAATGGTTTTTTTTCTATGAGAGCCACTATTGGAGTAAAAAACACATACATACGAATCCATATTAAACCCTGTGGCTTGTGATGATACATTAATTTCTTAAATAACGTAACGATTGGTTTCTGCGATAAACAGTATTTATGTTATTTTTTTACCTCATAGCAGGCAAAGCTCATCTAGTATTCCCAACCCCATTACTTCCGCCCGAGAAGGTCAAATCCCGGTGCGATCATAGATGTACATAGAGTCCTCATTCGACCAATCCGCGCCATCCATGCAGGTACTAATGAAGCATCTATATATATGTTATTATGATCGCGCCTTTTCTGGCGGAAGTAATAGCATTGGGAATACTAGATGAGATTGGGGTAAAAAAAAAAAAAAACATAAACACTGTTTGGTTTCTCGCAGAAACCGATCGTTTCGTGTTTTAAGACATCAATGTATCATCACAAGCCACAGGGTTTAGGTATGTTTTTTACTCTCAGAGTGGCTCTCATAGAAAAAACTCAATTGACATGCATCATACAGTTGGATTTAGAAATCTTAAATTGTGTTCTACTAAAGAAACAAACAAACAAACCTACATCTTGGATGCCCTGGGGGTAAGCAGATAAATCTTTTTGGGTGAACTATCCCTTTAAAAGAATAGTTCACCCAGAAATAAAAATTCTGTCATCATTTACCCAAACCTTCTTCTCAAACCGTCTTTGTTCTGCTGTAGAGAAAGGAAGATATATGGAAGAATTTTTGTAACCAATCAGATCTCACCCTCCATGACTTCCATAGATCTGCTTGGTTAGTAAATTATGACAGAATTAGCATTTTTGCGTGAACTATCCCTAACTTACCAACCTCAAACTTTTAAATGGTAGTGTACTTGGCTTTAATCTTATTTTTTAAATGATCTGTTTCACTGCAGAACATACCGTGGCTACAATCTGTGTCAGAACGCACCGGATGTTACCGTAGAGAACAACCTATCTCGGGTCATCACTGCCATCTCCCATGCCCTCACCTCCTCCACTTCCAGAGCCATGACTGTGAGTGCCTCAGTCTTTTAAGAAAAATATTTTAAATACCAAGACTCTACAGAGGTCAGCAATTAAGTTTTTTTGGGGATCATAGCTTATTTTTCCATTGTAATTTTGTCTCGAGTTATCACTTTAAATATATGTTTGGTCTTGCAGAAATAACTTTATATATTTTATGAGTGGTCTTATTTGAACCCAGTGTCTGATCTCTTTACTTGATGTCATTTCTCCAGTTTGGCTGTTGTGAGGCTCTATTCCTTTTGTCCAACACCTTCCCAGTGTGCACCTGGAGTACAGGCTGGCACTGTGGTTTTGTGAGCTCTTCTGTCTTTCATCTCAACCGCTCCAGCCAGTACCGCAGCCGAGGGCGCTCCTTTAGGTACACACTCACAAAATAATCTGAACCTTAGAGCAGTGATGTCTTCCTTCAGGACCAAGAATAAAACATGCTTAGATTTGTTGTCTTGATCATAACGTTGGTACAAAGAGTATGAAGTCAAGCTCAATTGGTAATCTAAGTGCAGTGTTTTATCTGTCTGTTTCACTTTGCAAAGGTATAAATGTGCTCTTTTTCTTTAGTCTCTCTCAGTCTGGCAGTAGTGAGGAGGTGCGCAGGTCTCTGACGGTTGGCGTGACCGGTATGGTTTTATCTCTCCTCTCCTCTGCTTGGTTCCCTCTTGATCTCTCCGCCCATCAGGGTGCACTTCTACTGGCTGGAAACCTTCTTGCTGGTATAAACTTATTTTGATTATATTAGGCAAAGTTTAACACACCAGGGGTCTCATTTATAACCATTGCGTATGCACAAAACGGGTCATGAAAGAGACGTACGCCACTTCTGACACTAGTTGTGTTTTATAAAAACAAACTTGATGGGAAAATGTGCGCACATGCAGCAAACTCTGACACGAGCCTGCAAACTCTTTTACTAGAGTGAGAAAAGTAATGAAGTAAGAGCAATTTAAAACTCTTTTCATTTTGATATAGGCTACATGTGTAGGGTACATTCATGTTCCAGTTTCGTTAATGGTGATATTCACTGAAATTACAGTGTCATTACATAACGTTTTTTTAAACAAAAATTATATGAATTTTGATAAACGTTGATGTGCAACTTTTGATCACTTTTCCTGTTATGCTGTTTCAATGACAGCAAGGATTAAATACAGGCTAATTCCAATAATTCTACTGAAACTAAACTGCAGATCTCATGTTATGACAACATGTTTTAGCGAGAACGATGATCGGTGATGCACACCTAGTTCTATATTACAGACACTGCAGGATTCGGTGGTCGAACTGTCCATTGTCCGGTTTGAATACGTCCAATGATAAAAGTTACTGTACAACCAGAGCTGACACGGAGTGTAAAGACATTGTTACAAAATTATGAAAAATACCGTATTTGAAGGATACAACTTGGAGAAAAAGTTAAGATTTGCACATTTCCTTTTTAAAATGCTTTGTCAGTGACTTGCTGAGTAAGACAATTGTATTTACACTGCAATAAATACATAGGCCTATCTGTTTCCATAAAAAATAGCCTAAACATCCTATATTCAAATTATCAGCAAAACTGCATGCATTTTATTTTATTTGAATTGTTTAAAATTAACTAAATATTTTGAATTACTAAATACTAATACTAAAAAAAGAAACTGCTAAAAAGAAATCAAGTTTTAAACTAAAAAAATATTTTTATTAAATAAACAAAAATAAAATCTGTCAAAAATGAGCAAAGAGTCTAGGAAGGTTAAGTGGGATTTTAATTCGTTCCAATTTTAAAAAAAAATTGTTTACGCCTGTTTGAATTTAAAATGTTCTTTGTCTGTTTTTGAAGCTATTGCACCAAAGTGCATGAAGAGTCCATGGGCAGGTGAGGAAGAGGCTAACCCCGCCCCCTCTAAGGTGGAAGAGGCGTGGCCTGCTCTTAACGACCGTTCTCTGGTTGTTATGGTAGAGCAACTGTTCTCACACCTGCTGAAGATTCTCAACATCTGCGCCCATGTTCTAGATGACACGCCCCCAGGCCCTGCAGTCAAGGTAAAAATGCATTCTATAGATTCAAATTACAATACAAATCTATAAATGTACAACACATCAATAATATAGAATATTTTCCCACTATATTAAAAGCGTCATTATTTCTGTTAATCCTTCTTGCCAGGCTACTTTACCCTCATTGGCCAACACTCCCTCTCTCAGCCCAATCAGACGGAAGGGTAAAGAGAAGGATATGACAGAGCCAAGCAATATCCCCATGAGCCCAAAGAAAGGAGGAGAGACCAACACAGGTACAGGCACACCTACTGAGCCATCTGTTGACCATACTGATGTATCATATTGTTTTGAGTAAACAAGGAATATAGGTCTTATTGTGTGGCTCATTATTTATTAATTAAATATTTATGGATGACTTATACTGTGTTTTCATACAGGCAGAGCAGCAGACGGTGCAGCAACAGCAGCAGTTAACAAGTCCACAACTCTGGGCAGCTTTTATCACCTCCCTCCTTATCTGAAGCTTTATGATGCATTGAGAGCTACACACGCTAACTACAAAGTAAGTTTGTAGTCATTAGCATTTGGATTTGTCTTTTATGTTTACAGATCAGGCATAACGTAATGCCCGCTGACAGGTGAACTAAATAACGCTGATTATCTCTTCATCACAGCACCTCTAAGTCAAAAAAATCACAATAATACGCCCTGCGTTTTTATCCCATTCCGAGTACTTAATTAAAAATATCCATCCTTCATCTTGCTTATTTTTTATTTCATTTTCCAAGGTCACATTAGACCTTCACAACACCAATGAGAAGTTTGGGGGTTTCCTGAGGTCAGCGCTTGATGTCCTTTCCCAGCTGCTTGAATTGGCCACCCTGCATGATATTGGCAAAGTAGGATATCAAAGCCTAATTCCATCTAGTCAATAAACAAAGTATGATAACTGAGCAAAATCATTATTAAGAACCTTCCCCCTGAATTTATCTGTCTTAGTGTGTTGAAGAGATTCTGGGTTATCTCAAGTCCTGTTTCTCACGGGAACCTACTATGGCCACTGTGTGTGTTCAGCAGGTTAGACATGTGCATTTCTAACTCTTCTGTTTTACACCATGACTTTACTTTCCTAGGATTCACCGTTTGCTCTTTGCTTACAGCTTTTGAAGGCATTGTTTGGGACCAATCTTGCATCTCAGTATGAGGGGGCCTCATCTCACCCGTGTCGGTCCCAGGGCAAGGCCCTCCGGCTCGGCTCGACCAGCGTCAGACCCGGCCTCTACCATTACTGTTTCATGGCCCCTTACACTCACTTTACACAGGCCCTAGCAGACGCCAGCCTCAGAAACATGGTGCAAGCTGAACAAGAACAGGACGCCTCTGGGTGAGCAAGAGAGTGTTTGTGTACAACATTTCCTCATAGAGATTTATCTATAAATATAATAAACAAAGTCAAGTGCCGCATAATGTCTACATATGCCATTTCTGTGATCCTATAGGTGGTTTGATGTCATGCAAAAAGTCTCCAATCAACTGAGATCAAGTATCACCAATGTCACTCGCCATCGAGGAGACAAGGTGAATTGCCCTATATATGTGGCTATAATTAATTTTTTGTGCTCCCGAAATTTTAAACCCGTTGACTGACAAAATTATATATGTATTGTGGTAGATGAGGAATATATTAAAATGCATAGATTTTGGGAGATGTGCATTTGTTAGTTTTTTTTAGTTATTTAATGGGTCTTTGATTTATAAGGTATTGTTTTAGTTTATATACAGTAGTTCCTTTTTATTATTATTTTTTATTATTACTCATTGTTTAATATGGAATTATGGTCCTGTTTATTTCATGATATTGACTGTTTTGTGTATGTGTATCGAATCTCCCATAAAAATATATTTTAAATAAATATCTTGCAGCATTATTTTATTATTACTTGTGTACTATTATAGTAATTATTCCTTAGTATAATTAATTATTATTATTATTTTTTTAATTTTCAATTTTAGTAAAAAAAATTGTAGTTTTGTTAAGTACCTTTGACACTTTTTTTATATCGCTTTAATTTTAAAATATAGAACTTTATCTTAGTTTTTTTTAACTTCAGGTAGCTGCCAATGCATTATAATTTGTAATTTTCATAATTTTTCATCTAATTTGTTTTATTTAATTTCAGCTTTAGTTTAAATATCAAAATTAATTTGTTAACAGCAGAGCTGATGTCTTGACCACTCACTACAGTAAAAGTGGCTAATTGTTTACTCCTTGTGTGTGTTTCAGAATGCCATTCATAATCACATCCGGTTGTTTGAGCCGCTGGTGATTAAAGCCCTAAAGCAGTACACCACCAGCACATCAGTGGCCCTGCAAAGACAGGTGCTGGACTTACTCTCCCAACTTGTGCAGCTCCGGGTCAACTACTGTCTGCTTGATTCAGACCAGGTGAGTCAACATGTAATGATCCATTTTGCTCCACTAATTGAGAATCAAAACAAATGATATTTTACATTTATATATCCTACATTAGGCTTATATTAGACTTACATATATTTTATTACCCTGTATTTGTTTCAGGTGTTCATTGGTTTCGTGCTGAAGCAGTTTGAGTATATTGAAGTGGGGCAGTTCAGGTAAGACCTTGCGACAGTCACGGCAACATACATTACCATTCAAAAGTTTGAGTTCAATAAGATTTTTTTATGTCTTTGAAAGAAGTTTGTTATGTGCACAAAAGAGGCATCAAAAATACAGTAAAACACTAATATAGTGAAATATTATGACAATTTAAAAAAAACATTTTCTATTTTAATATATTTTTAAATTTATTTTATTGCTGTGATGAATTTTCTGCATCATTACTCCAATCTTTAGTCACATGATCCTTCAAAAATCATTCTAATATACTGAGTTGATCAAGTGACATTTTGAAAACGCGTGCTGTTTAATGTGTTTTTGGAAAGTTATACCCCCGTGATTCTTTAATGAATAGAAACTTTAAAAGAACAGTATTTATTTGAAATATAAATTTGTAACAAAATATCTTTTACTAAAATGTTCAATTTATTGTGTCCTTGCACAATAAAAAAACATTAATTTCTTTAAAAAAAAGAAAAAAAGTGTAACAAAAGAAGTATACATTGAATTGCACATGCTCAGATTTACTAATATTTATTAGTTTACAATAAATATTTGCAATAAATTATGTATTTTCTATGTAGGGACTCTGAAGAGATTGTGCCCAACATTTTCTTCTTCCTGGTTCTACTGTCCTATGAGCGCTACCACTCCAAACAGATCATCAGCATCCCAAAGATCATTCAGCTGTGTGACGGCATCATGGCCAGTGGCAGGAAGGCAGTAACACATGGTGTGTAGAATCACTGCACGCGAATACAGCACTCACATCCTCAAGCAGAAAATGCAACTGTAAACTGAACCCCATTTTAGACAAAAAAAAAAATCTTTATTTTCTTATTTTCTAATACTGAACAGACATTATTGTGTACTGTAAATGTGTAAATATAAAAAAAAGTCTGCAAATTTATAAAGCACAAAGTCCATTTTAAAGGGCGTTATTATCTATATCATTGCTATTGGAAGTTAGAATCCTGTATACCAATGTTGTATATAAATTAAGAGACGTTTTCTAAATTTGCGAATATCGAATTTTTGCCAACTTTATGCCAGTCACATCAGGGAGCATGATAATTCGAATATACTCCAGGGTTTCTACTGATACAAAGCCATATGCTAATCGCTGAAGTAACCCTTTAAAAGAATTGCATGTAATTGGTTATAACGCACAACACGATTATAACAGATGCCTTTTGAGAAGACTACAGTTAAATTCAACCCACCAAAGTGGCTAGTGGAAGTGGTTGTGTTAAACGCCACAGCTGAAATCCACCCGCAAATGATGGGTTGGCAGGTACTAATGTCAAGCCCTGGGTTTCGTCGTATCCAGAGATGCTGTTGTTTATACTCTGCATCTAACTCTGTTATGGGAAGTGGCATGACATTTTTGAAACACATTCAAAGTGGTTGACCAATCACAACACCCTTATCCATCTGACCAGAGCACATTGCCATTTTCAAAAGGAGGGGTTTTGTAGTTACAGGAACTAAAAGAGCATTACTCACAGACTGGAAAGAGAGGTGCTGCAACAATGTAAAATTGTGAAAAATGGGTTTTAACAAAATCAAGATTTCATAAAAGGCATAATAGGCCTTCTTTAAAAAAAATACATATTTGTATTCAGAAATGCTTGCATATCATGTAGAGTAAGCTTTAAACTAATCAATTGAAAAACTGTTCATTCTTATCCTCATCTTTGATTTCTTAGCAATCCCTGCACTGCAGCCCATAGTGCATGACCTTTTTGTGCTCAGAGGCTCCAATAAAGCAGATGCAGGAAAAGAGCTGGACACTCAAAAGGAAGTGGTTGTGTCAATGCTGCTACGCCTTGTACAACACCATCAGGTAACACTCCATTCTTGTGTGTGTGTGTTCTCTTTACATTCATGGATTTATATTGTAAAATCTTGCATGTTTTTGTCTCTAGGTGCTGGAGATGTTTATTCTGATTCTACAGCAGTGCCATAAAGAGAATGAAGATAAGTGGAAGAGGCTTTCTCGACAGATTGCTGACATCATCCTGCCAATGATCGGCAAACAGCAAGTGCGGCTCTGTTTCGACTTTGTGTCTTGATATCGTTACGTTTTCAAGAATCAGATTCATCGCAGATTCTGAATTCAAGCTAACGAACAGTTTTTTTGTAAATGCACTTTACATATTTACTTCTGTGTGCTTGACAGATGCACCTGGACTCCCATGAGGCATTGGGTGTGTTAAACACACTCTTTGAGACAGTGGCTCCCTCCTCTCTGCGGCCTGTAGACATGCTACTAAAGAGCATGTTCATCACACCACCTACCCTAGTGAGAATCAGTCCCATATTTCTTCTTGATTCTATAGATATTATTATCAGTTGAATAGGATGAAGAATGGCTGTAAAAAAGCAAGTACATGTGCGGTCAAATTAGTAATATATTGTGGGCAAAAAGGTCTGTTCTGCCCTACAAAGGCAAAAGACCTTAACTCACTGGAGTGTGGAACTGAGAAAAATGACTTTAAAGATTTTTTGTTGTCCAGCCAAATTAGTTATAGGTAGGACACTGGAAATCTGGCATTTAGATGTTTTAGTAATGACAATTATCTACATACACTTTTTTTTTACTCAAACTTGACTTTTGACCCCTATTTTGAAGTTACGGCACTCTGCCTTTGTATTGTCTGCAAAAAATGTGGAGTCATGCCAAGGCAAAAGGCAGTAACTTCCATATTATCAATATTTGGTTGCTGATCACCATTTGCAAAATCAACCTTTATAAAATCTAATGATCATGGCATTTATTTTGGATGATTTACAATTAATTATAGCCATCTTATTATTATTAAGGACACAATACCTCTAGTAAAGAGAATCTTCATTGGTGTGCAGCAAAACTTACAGGTTGATAGGTGACACTGAATTATATGAACAAGATAAGATTATTTCTAATGAGTAAACATTAGCATATATAATGCAAAGATATAAAAAATAGAACAAATAAAAAATCTTGTAAAAATGCATGTGATAAATAAGACAAATAGCAAACAGTGCCGCTGGTTAATCAAGGGTTAAGTTTGGCTATCACGCTATTATATTTTGGCTAATGACAGCGCTGACTGGATCGGATTGCCCATTCATAGGCTAAACAGAGTAATTATTTATTGCAATATGTTTTTAATGTTTTTATCTAGTAAAAAAAGATACAATAGGCTACATAGCTTATACTTTTACATCTTTGAATGAAAATCGCCAAGCCTAAAAGGACAACTTTTAGATTGATGTGAACGACAGGAATAATTCTCAGAATGCTTGTGGATTAAACATCTCCGATGACGTTCATTGGCATGGATTTTATCGGGTTTACAAGAAAAGGTAGGATATATGCATATAATTGCGAACTGTTACTAGCCTACTGATTGTATGCGTGATCGCATGCTGTCACTGCATTCGAGTAGCCTACACACACTCGTGCAGTGGGCAGCCCCAGACTGCCTGACAGCGCGCTGAGAGAATATTCTGCATTATGAAAACATGTATGACAGTACACAGGCTACACCGTAACTCAAACGCGGCAAACTTTAATAGACATTAATACAAAGGCGGGACACCATAACTGCATGTCGGTACCGTAACTTAATTTAGACGCATGGCTAAACAAAGGCAGAGTACCGTAACTCAGTTTAAGCGTTCTAAAACCAAGGCAAAGAACGGTAACTGCTGTTACGGTGTTCTGCCTTGGTTTCTCCTGGGCTTTTGGAAGTTACTGTTCAGACAATCCATAATTTTCTCGAAAAAACAACATAATTGACTAACGATATTTATCCACATGATAAAGGAGGTCTTGAAAGTCCCAAAAATGTCAATAACTCATTTTCGACCAAAAACGAAGTTACGGCCTTTTGCCTTTGCACGGCAGTGTTGTGTAGTGACGCATGAAGCGCATGTGAGATAAGTCACTTTCAAACCAAGCAGCAAAGAAAAAGTTTTTTTTTTTTTTTTAATTCTTATTTGTGCCGATTCTTAATGAAATTACGGGATTTTGCCCACGAATATTTGCCAAAAAATGGTAATTCTGATTGCATCTTAAAGGAACACTCCACTTTTTTTGAAAATAGGTTGATTTTCCAAGTCCCTTAGAGGTGAACAGTTGAGTTTTACCGTTTTTGAATCCATTCAGCCGATCTCTGTATCTGGCGGTAGCACTTTTAGCCTAGCTTAGCCAGTGTTGCCACAGTTACTTTGAAAAAGTAATCTGATTACTGATTACTGATTACTCCTTTAAAAAGTAACTTAGTTACTTTACAGATTACTTGATTTTAAAAGTAACTAAGTTAGATTACAAGTTACTTTATTAGTTACATTCAGCAGTTGCCGACAACACCGCTGCCGCCTCAAAATAGAAATGACAACCGTTTTTGGCAACACACTTTATTGTATTTATGCCCGAGACTGACGGTCCCGACTTTTTTACGCCCCCTTTTTTAGGCTTCTCCTTCGTTTTATATTTATTTTAATAATTAAAATGAACAATGAGATGTGCTGGTGGAAACAACATGAGACCATGATAGCTTGCGCCACTGTCAAGATATGGCTCGCGCAGGGTTAAAGAGTCCGTTTCTTCAGAGCAGCTGCTAGAGTTATGGCCTTTTTACAACTGGTTCCTTCATTCGTTTTCTCTGACCAGGTATCTATCTGATTGCGAAATGACCAGGAGTAGGCCTAAATGCCTTCCGAGACTCTTTCCAGACGTATTTAATTCCGATCACTCAAACAAACCAATTCAGAAGGTGCATGAAAGCATTTCAAACTAAACCGGACAAATGTAAATATATCTGGTTGTTTAAACCACATGTGTAAATTTTACTCCTGGCAAATAATTAAAAAATAAATGTGTGAGAGCGTGTTATGTTGTAGTCAGATAGATATGACGGTGCTACTGCAACATCGCTGCAGATGAGTAAAGCAAGCCAACGCATATGGCCGTAAATGAAACTTTAAAATAAGTCACACAAAACACAATCATCTTCAATATAAAATAATGAGACTAATGATCTTACCAGTGCTTAGGTCGCTCTCTCTCTCATATTGCGATCATTGAATTTAAAATGAGCTGCTGAATAAAATGCTGGAATCTTTTGCTTTGATGTGAACTCCGTTAAATGAGCATATACCGCGGGAATTGAAGATCGGATTTATATTAATTTTGCTGAAGTGTAAGGTAGGCTATAAGACAACCTGCCTGTACTTTTTTTTTTTTTTGTTTAGATTGTGTAGCCCGTTTCGGGTTTTTTGAGCACCGTTGCGAGCATGTTGTGAGCAGTAGGCTAATCTATCAGCTGCCTCAGCTCGTCAGAAATGCCTTTGTGGTGGTATAATAACTAGCCTACTTTGTTTTTAATGTCAAAGTAGTTATATTTCGTTTCGTTTATTTTTTAAGTTCATTTAGAAAAATGTTTGGAGCAATTTTTGTTTGTTAAATTAAAGTTTTAATTTTTTTATGTGACGACCCAGTGAGTTAACCGCATGTTTAATAGCCTAGTCTCTCAAACCAACTCTTGAATTGTCTTGCCTATATAAACTTTAATTTAACAAACAAAATTAGGATAATAAAAAACGAAACGAAAAATAACTACTTTGACATTAAAAACAAAACTGAACTATTTTAATGGCTGCAACAGTGTAAAAAATAAAATAAATAAATAAAAAACACGGCTCCAGCCCTCGGGCTGAGAACTTTGATAAGCTGTCGGTTTTTACAAAGGAAGAATGACTAAAATAGTAACTCACAGTGACTTGGATAAGTAACTTTAATCTGATTACTGGTTTGGAAATAGTAACGCGTTAGATTACTCGTTACTGGAAAAAAGTAGTCAGATTAGAGTAACGCGTTACTATGTAACGCGTTACTGGCATCACTGAGCTTAGCATACATCATTGAATCGTATTAGACCTTTAGCATCGCGTTAAAAAATTACCAAAGACTTTATTTTTTCAAAGATAATTTTTTCCCATTTAAAATGAAAAGTTTTGATTTTTAGACGGATATAGATAGGAACTATTCTCTCATTCCTGCATAATAATCAGGGAACTTTGCTGCCGTACCATGGGTGAAGTGGTGCGGTTATATTACGCAGAAAATAATTACTAGCTATATAGGTTAAAAAAAATTGGCAAACTTAATTTTCCGTTGGTCTTAGTACACGATGTAACTACAGAAGAGTCAAGTTTTAAATAGGAAAATATTGAAAGTCTTTGGTCGTTCTTTTTTTTGCATGATGCTCATGGTCTAATCCAATTCAATGATGTATGCTAAAAGTGCTAACGCCAGATACAGAGATCAGCTGAATGGATTTAAAAAAGGTAAAACTCAACTGTTTGAATCTAAGGGACTTGTAAAATAAGCCTATTTTCCAAATAAGTGGAGTGTTCCTTTAACTCTGTAAAGTGGCTCACTGTGTCCCTGTTCTTTTCTGTAGGCATCAGTGGGTACGGGGCAGTTGTGGGTGTCTGGGATTCTCGCCATTCTGCGTGTCCTAATCTCGCAGTCCACAGAGGACATCATTCTGTCTCGTATTCAGGAGCTTTCACTGTCCCCATACCTCCTCTCTTGTCCCACCATCCGTCGATTGTGTGACGATGACTCCTTCCCTCCTGAAGCTCCGCCTGCTGCCATGGAAGACGGCAATGGAGAGCCGCAGCGCTTTCCTCCCGAGGAAACATTTGCTAGGTAATTGCTGGTCGCTGCCCATTAAAAGTCAGTCTGCGACTGTGGCAAAAGAAATGCTTGCTTCCATAAAAAGGTAAATCAGAGAAAAAATTGCTAGTTTTCTAGTCCGGTGAATTTTTACGCTTATCTTGATCGTTATATCTTTGTGAGTACAGTCTATAGAAAAAAAAACGAACCGGATTGGTGCTTGCAACACGGAGCTGTTACAGTTAATGCCCAGAGCCCTATTCAGCTAAAACGGCAGTTATGGGGGCATAAATGTAAAGGGTGTCTTTGTGCCTCTTAACAGAAACAAAATGCAATTAAAATGTCTGTCCAACAAGAACAGAGCCCTTACATGACAACGAGATGCGTTTAGCCACTTAGCCATTGTTAAATTCACCTATTTTTGATGGCTAGCTGTAGTGCTGCAACGACGCGTCGACGTCATCAATTACGTTGACTACAAAAATACGTCGATGTGCGTGAAATGCGTCGACGCGTCACACTGTTTGTTTACATCTCGCGTAATAGCATACAGGGAATGGAGAAAGTTGCATTCTATCACAAAAACAGAGACCACTGTTATCAAAAGTATGGGAATACTTTAAACAGAGGACAAATAAAATGGCCCTTTGTTCCTTTTGCAAAACCGATATGGTGTACCACGGCAGCACAACTGTGTTGTGCGAGCACCTCAGAGGAAAACATCTCGGCGATCTCCGGTGTTACGGTTTAATTGGTTTCAGTGTGATCTGATGACCAACTTCCTGGTTCAGGTCTGATATTCTTGCGCTTGCGGCATTCTGAAAAGTTGAGATGTTTTTAACTCGATGCGGTGCGGACGCGCCTGGGAAAAAACGAGCGCGTCGCTTCCATTATGAGCGCGCTTATCGCGCGCCTACATTGGAAATAATGAACTTGAGCGCGCAAAAGACGTGATATGTGAACGGCCCCTTAAAAGACAGCGCGCCACGAGACAACAGTCACAAACCACCGAGCTACCCCGAATCAGCTCTAGATCTCTGGAAACCATGCTAAACCATTGCAGAACCCTGACTACATTTTATGGTTTGTGATGCTAAAGAACATTTCATGACATCTCAGACAACTGTAAATTTATGGCTACTGTGGTTTAATTATAAATGCTATCATAAACTCATATTTAACATAGTAAAATAATTTTTATTATTTTATACTGTAAAAACTTCAACCACATTGGTTGAAAATGAATAAAGGTTGAAATATTATATTAGAAGTTGTACTTATATATATATTTTTGTAAAGTTATCCAAAGGATTCATGAGCTAATTACAAAAAGAACATTAGATTAATTATTTATTCTAATAAAAATAATCATTAGATTAGTCGACAGAAAAAATAATCGTTAGTTGCAGCTCTAGCTAGCCGGAGTCTGGCGCTGAAGTCCTGTGGGAACTCCGTTGTAGCTGGAAAAAGGCAAATATTCCTGTTGGGAAGAGCGTTGTGTGTAGGAAGCTCTGCTCATCGGCTCGTCTGTTCTCGGTATAGATCGTGTCCGAAAGAAACTGTTTTCGATTCTGTCCTGCTGATCCGAGAACCGCTACACGTTCAGTTAAATGGACATACTCAGTATCAGCTGCTCGTGAGTTCATCAGTTCTCTCAGCAAAACATGTCTCAGTTCAGTGAACGGTTAGAGTAACATATAATTCAAGACATTCGTTTATTTTAACATAACTGTCACTCATGTCAAAAAGTAAGCAACTAAAGTAACTTGTGTGGTCAGCGCTGATTTGAGACTCAAACCGTATAGAATGTTTCAGTCCGTTTTGGTGAACTGGTTCCCCCGGTTAAAAAGAACGATTCCTTCGTGAACCGGACATCAGGAGAGTGATGATCTGATCAGTGAAGAAGAAATGGTTCACGTTTGTGCCTTTCCGAATTGTGGCAACAGAATGTAAAATTTGCAGCGAACGCTTTGACAAGGATGACTAACTTACACAGACACAACACAACACAGTGGGGCCGGTTGAAGAAAAAGGCCATTCCGTGGTTGAAGATGAGTGCAACTGTGGAGGTAATGTAAACTTTATCCTTCCATTTGGGCACACACGGCTTGAGGAAAAATGTGCAGTAATAAAATAATCATGCTTTACACACACAACGGTCTTCCCAAATGGACTATTTGCCTTTTTTTCCGGCTACAACTGCGTTCCTACGGGACTACAGCTAGCCGTATAGAACACTATTTAGGTAAATTTAAACAGTGGCTAAACGCATCTCGTTGTCATGTAAGGGCCCTGTTCATGTTGGACAGACATTTTAATAGCTTGTTGTGTCTGATAACACTGACTACCATGCTGCTAGAATGTGTGTAGTGATATTACCCATCGGGATCGATCACTTATCTGTTGTCTGTCTGTCAGTTTCTCCATATCTTGCTAAATGTGCTATTTGTGAGATGTGAACACAAATTAACAATACAGCTGAAATAAATATCTGTCTTACATATCTAAATAATGTCGTACATATGAAAATTGTCAGTCTCAGAGGAAGATAGGAATCATGCTTTTTCTGGTGATTATAGGATAATACAAGATAACTTCTTCAAATGGTTGTTGAATACAAAAATACTATTAAAAGGCACATAACATTTTGTGAGAAAGTATGACATGCTACAGCAAAACAGGCACTGTTTTTGATTATGATTATGAAAAATATGATTTCTTCATTATTTTATAATCTAAATGATAACACAATAATGAATAATAGTAGTATTAATAATAATTGTTGTATAGTCACACTCCTATTAAAGTTTAGCTGAATATAGCTACAACATTTTCTATGTATTACAATATTACACAGAAAACAATCAGCATAACAACAAGACAAACACAGCAGTTCTATATTAATAATTAATGAACACAAATATGAGCCTCTTTTTCTTTGTTAGGTTCTTATTGCAGTTGGTGGGGGTGTTGCTGGATGATATCGCCACAAAGCAGGTGAAAGTTGACATGAGTGAGCAGCAGCACACGTTCTACTGT
This sequence comes from Pseudorasbora parva, assembly GCF_024679245.1. Lineage (NCBI taxonomy): Eukaryota > Metazoa > Chordata > Actinopteri > Cypriniformes > Gobionidae > Pseudorasbora > Pseudorasbora parva. Next base: position 20,578,024 of record NC_090175.1, read on the forward strand.
CAGCAGTTGGGCACACTGCTCATGTGTTTGATACACATTTTCAAATCAGGTATGTACCTCATGTGCCTCAACTCATACACAGGACCATTTGCCAGCTTAGCATACTGCATGATCTCAGTGAAGGGCAACATTATTCCTCTTGGTCTGAACTGTCACATTATTTCCCATAAACCTACCAGGAATGTTCCGGCGGATCACGGCAGCGGGCAGCAGATTGCTAAAGGCGGAGGGAGAGGAAGGGGGTAGTTTTTATACCCTGGAGGGTCTGAACAGCCTGGTGCTCCAGCTCATCACCACGCACCCATCTCTGGTCCTGCTCTGGTGTCAGGTCCTTCTCATTATCAACTATACCAACTACACCTGGTGGTCCGAGGTGCATCAGACCCCCAGGTTAGACTATATACTAGCAGCCTAATAGAAGAACCTGTTTAACTGATACAAGTTACAATCAGCCTAAGAAAAAGTCCTTATGGTTTAAGGAAGCCAAATGCGTTTTTTAATGACAAATAACAAATTGGAATTTGGTTGTAAGTGATTACATTCATATGCTGGTTATATGTGTTTTGTAACTGCAATAAAATTCCAGCGACAGCAATTTGTCTGTCCACACCAGATGCGACACCAATAAGAGACGGGACAAAACGGTAAAAAAATTAACACAGCCAATCAAAAGAGCATGTCGGCGGGCTCTCTCTCCAAGCACATTGCACTTTCAACAAAAATAGATATGTACGTAATCAGATTCATAAATATCACATAATTTTAACATTAACAGTGTGTGACTGAAATCATCTTTGTCATGAATAAACATGAATGTTTATTCAAAGTTCACCTTTTAAAGTTCGTTTCCTTTATGTTTAATATCTGAGATGACATTAAATAAAAAAAATCACATAATTAGTGCCTGCGATTATCATTGACATACTTTTGTATTTTGTTGTTCCAGCTATAAAGTCGCCGAAATAGATGCCATTCGCACTCAAAAATTGCTTGTAGTGTATCTGACGTAGTGCTCGTACTAGTGACAATTTATCACATCGTTGTGTGGCATCTGATTGGGACACTGTGTAGGAGGCAAAGCCTGCAGTAAATGTTTTTTCCTAACACATCATGTTTTCATCACTCCATTAGGAGGCACAGTCTGTCCAGCACTAAGCTTCTGAGCCCGCACTCATCTGGAGAGGAGGAGAAGCCCGAGGGGAAGCTTGCTGTCTGTAACAGAGAGATTGTCAGACGAGGAGCCCTTATCCTCTTTTGCGACTATGTGGTGAGATTTCTTAAGCTTTTTTAAAGCTGTTGTCAGAGCTCCTGAAGAGTTTTACTCTATGTTCAGACTGCAGGCAAATGTGGGCCAAATCCCTTTTTTTTTTTTTTTTTTGCTCACGTGAGTCTCAGATCTGTTTTTCTCATTACAGTGTGAACGAAAAAATTAAGAGACCACTTAACATAAAACAATATATGTTAAGTGGTCTCTTAATTTTTCCAGAGCTGTATTTCACAGTATTACTATATGTTTTATTTTAGTGAGCATAAGAGACTTTTAAACATTTAAAGGGTTACTTCAGTGATTTAGCATTAAGCTTTGTATTTAAACTGGGTCATTTATTTAGTAGAATTGCAAAAGGATTTTTGAATTTGGTGCCTTCTAGAATGAGAAAAGACAGAAAATGTACTTTTGTCTCATGTGGATGAAACACAACGAGGCCACTCTCAAAGCGGTATAGGTAGGGCTGGGCGATAAATCGATTTTATGGATTAATTCGAGTTTTTAGTTTACGACGATTTTTGTGAATGAAAATCGGTTTTCTCTTTCAAATCCGCCGACTCCCCTCTGGGCTCCCGTAATGGCTCAGCCCTCCCCGCGCGCGTTTGCCACAGAGGTACACAAACAACAAGGATCGCGTCTAACAACATACAGTGTCATTCGTAATTGGTTCAGTTTTTCACAGAACAATTAACAATACACCGCTGCAAAGTGTGTTTGTCTGAACGGAACCGCGCTAGGCGCTACTCATTTAAAGCTGCGCTGACACAGCGCGAGCTCACACACGGGCCAATCTCGTGACAGACACGATACACAGCGCTGGTGATCCAGTGAGAGACCGTTTAAATTCACCACAGAATTAATAACATCGCTACTGTGATCTAGTGGAAGCGGTCGGGGCAGAATTCTGTTATAAACCACAGATATCAGCTCTAACAGAGCTGAGCGAAGGTCAGGGGTTTCAGTCACAAATCACCAACATTCACCATGATTTACTGTAGTAAAACCACATGGATTTAATGTTGTTGTTGTTGTCATTATTTATCTCAGGATTCGTACAACCTTTTGAGATTGAAATTCAAGCACTTTCCAATGGTTTTCAAGAGCTTCACACTTATTTCCAGCACTTCAAAGCTCTAGATATCCGATTGTAATGTTATTTTTAATGTGATGGTTTGTAAAACTAAAAGTTTAAAGGGGTCTTGTGAAAGAAATAGTCGAATGTTTTTTTTAGTTTATTTTTTTTAAATGTGTAATCCATTTTGTAGCATTTTTATTGATTTTTTTTTTAGCGATTATTGATTTATTAGCGATTTCCACTCCCTAATGTATGGAGAAAAGTACGAAGTCACAGTCTCAGGAAAAACTAAACTTTTCTTCAAATTGTGACTAAATTACAGTTAAGTAAAGAGCTCCTTTAATAATCACTGAAGCTGTCGATCAGTTCAGTGTGAGACTATTGAAGAACAATGCTAATCTATATTTAATAAGAGCATTAAATTTAAATTTTCCCTATACTTTTTTTGCACATTACTGTTGTTAATAAAAGTTAATTTTATCTGCATATCAATTCATAAACCTTTGATATGTATACTGTATATTGCAAAAGATATGGTGCCCATTTATACTGTGGAATAGTCGGGGTTATTCACATGCGGAAAGTTTTGCACCCCAGGTGGCACTTCTACCAAGCTGCAAATATTTAATTTTACCTAAACAAAATAAAGTTAAAACTTGTTTTGAACAATTTCTTTGTCATCTGCAGGTTGATTTTAAGTAGGAGGGGGGAAAAAATCGTTTTAAATCGTAAATCGAATTTTTGGTGAAAAAAATCGGGGATTTTTTTTTTGGGCCATATCGCCCAGCCCTAGGTATAGGATAACTGGTTTACTTTCCCACCACGTTCATTTTCATAAAATCAGTTCAGTTAGAGAACAGACACTACAATTAAAAACTGAACATGTCTGTTCAATATAATGTGAGTGAGCCGAACGAGAGTCACAGACGCAGCAGGAGTCGGATTATATTCATCATGAGAGCTGAGGTAAGCGTGGGCGCGGCATACATTCACAGCGCGTGTTCAGTCTGCCGCGTTTTCAGTTCATGCCTTTGGAAGCTTAACTTTCATAGGAATTCATTTGAAAAGTTGAAACACTAACATTGTTCCTCCACGTTCCGTTTATATGAATGCCCGCGGCTTCCCGAGCCGAGCGCTGTGAGTGCGCGTGGAAATAGCTCCCTCTACTGGCTCTAGTCTTTAGCCTCTGGCCAAAAACTCCTACGATGACGCAAATATCGTCAATTTACGCAATCGGAGGATTTTCCCCAGAAACAAAATATATAAATCTCTCGTCTCAGGGTGATATACGGGGGGAAGCACGATCATTCGAATATACTCCAGAGTTTCTACTGATACAAATCCATTTGCTAAATCGCTGAAGTAACCCTTTAAAGTCATTCACTGACCACAAACTTTAGAGAAAAAAAGAAAAGTGATTTCAGAAAAATGCATTTTGAGATTTTCTATCTATAGTATACATTTTTGTTTAATTTATTATTATTATTATTTATATTAAAGATTATTTTTAAAACAGTGATTGTACTGGCCCAAATAATCCAATATTGACTTGTACTGATAATTAAAAGAAAAAACTGTATGATACCATGTATCATACATCTCTGTTTGCCAAGCATACCATTCAGTATCATACCTTATTTCCTCAAATAAAAGCCTGTAGTCAATTAAACGCCGAGCCTCTGATAGTGCCCGGGGGCGTGGTCAGCATGAACAAATAAAGGACGGTCTCAAATAAAGGCCGGGGGAAAAGGTGTGGATAATCTCCTAAATGCTTTTAATTTAATGTGCATTTAAGTTCATCGTAATGTTCAGTAGGGTTGTGCCGCGAGTCCCTGACGGCTGACCGACATGCCACCCGCCCAGATGCGAGTCTTGCCAGTGTGACGCACTAATCCTGGTCTCTTCTATAGTTAACCTAAAAACTTTGCTGGGATTGCTCTGTAAATTAAATTAAATTAAGAATATAACGGATGCATGTGCCATTTTAAATAGGCTAATGTAGTCTATGAGGGATGCGACGTCTGTGAAAATACTGTCATCTTTATGTCTTAAGGGGGTCGCGCGCCGGACGCGAAGCTCAGCGCTGCGCAGCGCCACCTCTCACACCGGATGCGCACTTTATATGTGCGCAAGCTCAGTTTTGAATCGACTTCTGACAGAAGAGCTGCACGATGGGTGTATCTTGTAACACAAGGTGAAATCAGTATGTACATTGACCATTTGAGGGAAATATACATTTTATATAAGACCTTGAAATGGAGCTCCGTGGCACGGCATGATTTTGAACAAATTCCTGAGTCGCTGCGGACAGATGCCGAATGCGGCCGCCAGTGTGTGTACACTCATTGAAAATAATGTGTTTGAATTTTGAAGGTGCTGAGCTTCGCGTCCGGTGTGCGACCCCCTTGTCTGCATTTAACTTAAAATACAGATAGGCTACAAAATAAACTCTGTTGTTGAAATATTGTAAAGTGGTCATATGAACGAACGACTGTTTGAAAAACAATATGCAAAATCAAAATGTTATATCTCCGTAATGGATTGAGAAAAGTGCTTGCAAACTATTGGAAGCGCAGATGAGTAATTAGTTGGGTAAGAAAAATTACGAAATTATAGTTTTAAAGTATAAAAAATGATGTAAAGAGACATACTGAGGCTAAAATAACCTCACGTGCAACCGCAACCTATATAGAAATTAAGAGCGGAATAAACATATTAAATTTTTCAAACTGACTCAATTGTGGATACCGATTAGGGTACCGTAATTCTGACCCAAATAGCTTTTTTGCCTTTCTGGCTGTTGTTGTATGGTGATATTTTGGCAAATGTTTCTTTAAAAAATCAATGATATTTGTCCCCTGGAACGATTGCTTTAAATTTACAACGGTTTATTTAAAGCAACTATTTTTCAAACAGATTGAATTAGAAATACAGGCCTGCCCCTAATAAAAGCCTTCAAATAAAAGCTGGTTCCCATCGGCAGTTCAGTTCAGGCCCCGGTCTTTCTTTGAGGAATTACGGTATTTCAAATAAAAAAAAATATTCATAGTACAAAAATGGTCATCTTGTGTTTTTGTCCTCCTCTCAGTGTCAGAACCTGCATGACTCTGAGCATCTGACGTGGCTGACGGTGAATCATGTGAGCGATTTGATCAGTCTTTCCCATGAGCCTCCGGTGCAGGATCTCATCAGTGCTGTGCACCGAAATTCGGCAGCCAGTGGGCTCTTCATACAGGCCATACAATCACGCTGTGACAACCTTTCTACTGTATGTATATGCTCACGCACTGCATCTTTTAATTTCATGCTGTGCTTATCTTTTCAGTAACTTGTGTATTAAATGTGTACATGTTCAGCCGGTGGTGCTGAAGAAGACCCTGCAGTGTCTGGAGGGCATTCATCTAAGTCAGTCTGGGGCTCTGCTTATGCTATACGTAGACAAACTACTCAACACGCCGTTCCGTGTGCTGGCTCGCATGGTGGACACACTTGCCTGCAGACGTGTGGAGATGCTGCTTGCCGAGACCCTGCAGGTAAAACACTTCCACCCACACTATAAGACTCACTACCAGCTTATTTCACTACCAGCTTATTTAATAGACTGTTATTAAATAAACCTAAAATCAGTGCAACTAAAACAAAAGTAAAATCTGATTAAACTTAAAGCGTTTGATGCATCTCCCTATGGATCGTCTACCACTATAGCAGATTGTAAGGATGGATGACAGAACAAGCATCTATTTAAGTGATTTTGTACTATGGTAACTAGCGTCATTTGGCTCCTAAGTCATTGTTTTAGGATACAGTTTCTTCCCAGTAATTTGTAGTTAGAATCAACATCTAACATCAACATTTTTTTATGTCTAACTTTGTAAAGAACCACTAAATTAGCGGTTCTCAACCTTTCATGATGAAAGGTCCTCGCATTCATTTCAATGAGACGCCTCATTGTCAAAGACGAAGAGTACTTATGGTGTAATGACAAACTTTTCTTATTTATATATTATTTTTAAACTTTTCTATTTATATAAACTAGGAAAACCAATTTAATTTAGCTTAATTATTTAAATATTTATATAAATATATATTTTTAATAATATATAAAATATAATAAATGAAATACAATTATGAATTACTAATGAACCATGTATAATTGTGTAATTTTAAAATAACGTAATACAAAAATCTTATTATGTAATTCCTGAAGTAAAAAAAAAAATTCATTGCCAATGAATTTACATGACATTTTCTAGTAATTTGTGATTTACAATGGTGTAAAAATATTTTTTTTAATACAAAACAATATCTAACTGATTAAATATTTAGGTATTTTATTTAACTAATCGAAATAGATTGACATAATCAGAAAAGAAATAATAATTTCCATATTATTATTATTATTATTATTATTATTATTATTATTATTATTATTATTTTTATTATTATTTTAATTTTCTAGCTCTAGAAATCACATATATCCAGGACCATGAAAATCCTGGTTCTTAACATGACAGTTGTTGAAGGAACAAAGTAAATTAAGAAATACAATGACAGCTAACATCTTTCGAGGGGTCCTGAATTGAGAAATCAACTTTTCCTTGAGTTTTTGATATATAAAAAGACATGTAATATAAGAATATCCTATAAGTTTCAGAGCTGAAAACTTCCTTGTTAGTCAAAGAAAACCTTTTATAGACACGAGGCCCAGACAACGATCAATCTCAGAATGTGTCAAGCTGTGACGTTAGAGTGTGGTGAAACACCGCCTTAACCGAAGAAGGTGTGTGTGTGTGTGTGTGTGTGTGTGTGTGTGTGTGTGTGTGTGTGTGTGTGTGTGTGTGTGTGTGTGTGTGTGTGTGAGCCTGTTTATGTGGTTTATGAGGACACAAATTTGTATAACTACATGGGTATTACACTGGTATTACACTATAAATGTGGTTTATGAGGACATATCAAATGTCCTCATAATTCAAATGGCCTTAAAAACATACTAAATGATGTTTTTTTGAGAAAGTAAAAATGCAGAATGTTTCCTGTGATGGGTAGGTTTAGGGGCAGGGGCAGTGTAAGGGGATAGAAAATACGGTTTGTACGGTATAAAAACCATTACGCCTATGGAGAGTCCCTGTAAACCACATAGACCAACGTGTGTGTGTGTGTGTGTGTGTGTGTGTGTGTGTGTGTGTGTGTGTGTGTGTGTGTGTGTGTGTGTGTGTGTGTGTGTTTGTGTTAGTTGATGCACAGTTTGTGGTTATAACCCCCGTTCGAGCAGGCCAAGTAATTAAAAAAAAACATTCCAGTTAATTGCAGGTGGATAAGAGATAAATCATTTTGTTTGTTTGATTGAGACATTTTGTAAGCCATGTTTTCAAAAATATCTTTCATGTGTACTGACAGGGGAGCTGAAGCTCATTAAATATGCAAACCGTGGGCGTTTACTTTCTAAGCCTTCAGTGCGGCATGTCCATAAAAACAGAGTGTTCCATGAGAAAGGCTAAAAACCAGGGTAGAAAATAGCCTATTACTTATTCATTATGATGTTTTTGAATGTAAAAACCATGTGAACATCATAAGTTGACTTCAGACAACAGTATAAAAAAATGTAAAAGCCCGTTCATGACACATTTATTGCTTGTTTAGTCTTGTTTATTTTAAATCACATTAAATGGACATGGTTCACCCAAAGTGAAATTCTTTCATCAAGATGGCCTCTCCATTTAAGCCATCTTGGAAGTGTTCTGAGGGCGCCTACTGGACCGCTGGTTGAGAATCTCTGTTCTAAATGATTATTGAGAATCATGTTTTCTCCTCCTACTTTAGAATAGTATTGCTCAGCTACCACTGGAGGAGCTGGACAGGATTCAGCAGTACCTGCAGACCAGTGGCCTTGCGCAAAGGTAACATGGCTTGCCATTTCCTCTCATCAATCTACTTCAAATAATAATACAAAATAATGTTGTTTTTTTCATAGTGCCTTTTATAGCGACTTCAGAGGCTATCTGTTTGTTTTTTCGTAGTTCATATGAAAATCTCTTAAACCTGATTTTAAAAAGTGATTATCTCTTTCTTATGTCAGGCATCAGAGGTTCTACTCCCTGCTGGACAGGTTCAGAGCCACTGTTGCTGAAGATACCACAAGCCCTGTTGCTCCCATTACTACACATCCACTGGATGGGGACCCACCCCCTCCCCCTGAACATGTGGATCCCAATAAGGTATGACTTACAATGTAGGTTGTTCGCTGAAAATATTTTAGCTAAAACATAACATTTTGACTATTGTGTATGTGTGTGTGGGTTTGTGTGTGTATTGCAGGAGTGGTATGTGACTCTGGTAAAATCTCAGTGTTGTTTGAGAGGTGAAGGAGCTCTGTATGAAACTACTGAGCTGCTGACAAAACTTCCCCAATCTGACCTAAACACAATTATGACCTGCAAGGTAAAGACCCAAAACGTGCATATAACATATTTTCTAACACAAACAGACATTGATGTTGTATTATTGTGTTTGCAGGACTTCAACCTGTGTCTGCTGGCATCATGCCTAAGTGTTGGGGTACAGAGGGTATGTAAGGATCACGGGGCGGTTTTATTTGACACTGCTCAACAGGTGGCATTCGAGAGATTGTCTGGTGTCATAGAGCTCCTCCCCTCGCCTCATCAGCCCCTCCTCCCCTCCGCTAAGACGTGCGCGGACTACCGGCAGAAGCTTAATCAAGTATACGGTGAGTCAGAATCAAGAATTAAGCATATTTTCTGTAAATAAGTTTGGCAAAATCAGGGGTTCCTAAACTTTTTGTCTGCTGAAATTCTTGAACATAAAATATTTATTTGAAATTAATATTTTTATAGTTTATTGACACATTTGCATGTTGATGGTTTTCTGATCAGTTAATGGTTCACAGATATTTTAGGAATGTAATCAAATTGAATATAACGGCAACAATGACAACAAAAATATTATTGCTATTAAATATTATTGTTAATATTAGTTTTAACTAATAAATACAATTACTGTTGTAAATTACTATTTTATTCTAAAAAATGAAATAATTATTTGATGAACTATAATAAATGTAATATTACAAGTTAAAATACTAATGTTAATGCCTTAAATTCTTCCCTTTCAAACATCCTAACCCTTAAGTTTTTAACATTTCAGTGTCTCAAGCTTATTTTGGAGGAATGATTGTGAAATGTTGTAAACATTACATTGTTGTAAATGTTGTGGAAAAAAGTTTTGGATATTATACAAATGTGTAATTTAAGTTAAAATTTACACTCGCATAAAACACTGAATCACAAGGTGCTCTCGTATAAAGGAGCACTGTGCTTACGCTTCACTCTGAAACATGTAGCACCACAGACTACTTATTTAAATCGCCACCTTTGATAATTTCACCAAGCTATGTCACAATTTCATATTTCATTTCAATTAATTGAGCTTCCCATTTATTTATTTTTATTTAACATTCACTTTAAATATTAGCTGTTCATCAACTAATAAATCCTTCTGCAATTCCCTCATTAACCCCTGTTTGGGAAACTCAAATCACCTCCTGTATATTAGCTGGTGCTGATCAACATGCACTTGTACAATACTGTATGCAATTCTGTAATCAAGACAAAGTCCCTTTTGTTTAACATTGCTGTGGTTACTGCAAAATTCTTATTCTTCCATTTTTGTTATCCCATTTTTTTTTAAATGAAATTATTATTATTATTCCAACATGGTGAAAATAGTAATAATAAATAACAAGTAGGTATGTCTAAACTTTCGTAGGTGTAAGTACATGGGAATTATCCTTTGTGGCAAATGCTGTAAATTATAGTGAAGTTGTATTGAACACACTGTCATTGCATGTGTTTATGTGTGTTGCAGGTGAGCCTGGGTTTTATCAGACTGTTTTGAGTCTGTGTGGGGTGTTGAGTCAGTACCTGCTGTCTCTGTCCAAATTGCCGTCCTCACTAAACATTCCCAAAGACAGAGTGACACTCATTACCACCTTCAGCACCCTCGCTATAGAGGTAAGACTGATGCATTTTTCCCAAATAAGATGATTTTATAGGGAACATTCTAGTCTTTGACCGATATGGATAGTTTGATGGCCGATGCCTAGCTTGACAAGCCAGAACCACATCAAGAGGTTTGGTCTGGAAACTCACTATTGACAGGGCTCAATCCGAGGGGCGGGATAAACGGTTGTCTTTCAAACTTCCTCTGCATGCGATAGGATAGCGCTACAACCAACCAGAGCAACGAAGGTGACAGCTTCTATGTTTACTAGTAGCACGCAAGCACATCATGTTAAGACCTGCCCACTGATGTGATTGGCCTGACCAGAGTTTGGTTTTTACAGCTCAGTACTGTATTGAGACTTGCTAGATGAGACTCGTGGCAGATTATAATTGCTGCCGCTAGGGTGCGTCTAGATTTCTAGGCTAGCCGATGCCAATATCCTGGTGGAATTGCCATGACCCAAGGTCAATATAAAACTCATACAGGCCTACAGTGTCACGATCCCAGCTCTGGGTCTTTTGTTTAGTATGGACTTTTATGTTGAAGTGCCTTCTGTTTTCAATGTTTCTATGTTCTCTTCCTGTTTGGTTTCTGTCTCTCCTTGTTGTCATATCAGTTGTTATGGTTACCTTCATTGTACACACCTGCAGTCTATCTACTCATTGTTTTGTGTATTTAAGGTCTTGGTTTTCATGTAAGGTTTGCGAGTCGTTAATTGTAAGTCTGGATGTTCTGACCTGCGTTTACTATTCTTTGGTATGGATCGTGTTTGTTTTCTAATTCTGATGTCCCTGTACTTTTCTGAGGAGTCTTGGAATTAAATGTGTGCGTGCAAATGGATTCTCTCTCAGCTCCTTTTCTCAGTGATCCGTTACAGAACGACTCGCCAAACATGAATCCAGTCTCACTAGTTTTCAGCCTCCGTCAAGGAGATCGGAGGATAGAGGATCACGTTAGGGAGTGGTATGAAGTGGCACAGTTGTCTGGATTGGACTCACAGTGCCTAATGATTTTTTTTCGAGGAGGACTATCTGAGCCACTCAAGTTGCTCATGCCCTGGCATCAACCTAATTGGACGTTGGAGGAATATGTGGGAATCGCATTGTGGCTGAGTGGCTCTACATATACTGTGGGGGCTGTGGAGGAACGCGGCACTCCTGCAGTACCCGACAGTCCAGAGATTAGTCCCGTCCTAGCCTCCGTCCAGATCCCTGCTCCGGTTGTCCCTGCTCCGGTGGTTCCTGCTCCGGTGGTCCCTGCTCCGGTGGTCCCTGCTCCGGTGGTCTCTGCTCCGGTGGTCCCGAGTCCAGTGGTCTCTGCTCCGGTGGTCTCTGCTCCGGTGGTCTCTGCTCCGGTGGTCTTGAGTCCAGTGGTCTCTGCTCCGGTGGTCCTGAGTCCAGTGGTCTCTGCTCCGGTGGTCCCGAGTCCAGTGGTCTCTGCTCCGGTGGTCCCGAGTCCGGTGGTCTCTGCTCCGGTGGTCTCTGCTCCGGTGGTCCCGAGTCCGGTGGTCTCTGCTCCGGTGGTCTCTGCTCCGGTGGTCTCTGCTCCGGTGGTCTTTGCTCCGGTGGTCTCTGCTCCGGTGGTCTCTGCTCCGGTGGTCCTGAGTCCAGTGGTCTCTGCTCTGGTGGTCTCTGCTCCGGTGGTCCTGAGTCCAGTGGTCTCTGCTCCGGTGGACCCTGCTCTGGTGGTCTCTGCTCTGGTGGTCTCTGCTCTGGTGGTCTCTGCTCTGGTGGTCTCTGCTCCGGTGGTCCCGAGTCCAGTGGTCTCTGCTCCGGTGGTCCCGAGTCCAGTGGTCTCTGCTCTGGTGGTCTCTGCTCCGGTGGTCCTGAGTCCGGTGGTCTCTGCTCCAGTGGTCTCTGCTCCGGTGGTCCCGAGTCCAGTGGTCCTGAGTCCAGTGGTTTCTGCTCCGGTGGTCTCTGCTCTGATTTCAATCTCAGAGATCGCCATGGCGGTTGCTGCCATCCCGGACGCGTTGCCCAGGCACCTTTCTCTGCCCGCACCGCCCAGGACCTGTGCTGTTTCCACACTGCCCTGGCCTCCCAAATTCTGCGTCCCTCCCGTCCCACCCTGGTCCGTCCCTCCCGTCCCGCCCTGGTCCATCCTGCCCCTGGGCCTGCCTCCGCTCCACCTCCCTCCTGGACATTTTAGGAGCGTCTGGTAGCCGCTCCATTGAGGGGAGGTTATGTCACGATCCCAGCTCTGGGTCTTTTGTTTAGTATGGACTTTTATGTTGAAGTGCCTTCTGTTTTCAATGTTTCTATGTTCTCTTCCTGTTTGGTTTCTGTCTCTCCTTGTTGTCATATCAGTTGTTATGGTTACCTTCATTGTACACACCTGCAGTCTATCTACTCATTGTTTTGTGTATTTAAGGTCTTGGTTTTCATGTAAGGTTTGCGAGTCGTTAATTGTAAGTCTGGATGTTCTGACCTGCGTTTACTGTTCTTTGGTATGGATCGTGTTTGTTTTCTAATTCTGATGTCCCTGTACTTTTCTGAGGAGTCTTGGAATTAAATGTGTGCGTGCAAATGGATTCTCTCTCAGCTCCTTTTCTCAGTGATCCGTTACATACAGTGGGACAAAAAAGTATTTAGTCAGCCACCAATTGTGCATGTTCTCTCACTCAAAGGGGCGATGAATTGAGAAATCAACTTTCTCTTGAGCTTTTGATATATAAAAGCTCATGGTAATATAAGAATATCCTCTAAGTTTCAGAGCTGAAAACTTCTTTGTTAGTCAAAGAAAATATTTTATAGACACCAGGCTCAGCAAACAGTCCTGTTCTTCATACTTACGTCACTGCACGATGAAACACATCTCTACAGAACGTCTAATTTAGTAGCCCCGCCCACCAACTCATGGAAGTGTTCGGTTGATCACAAGCCAGCAGCAATAAACATGTGGAAGATAGCTAACAAGATATTGTGGAAGAAAAGGGTTGCTGCATAAGCTTCCTTCGGATCCTAATCTTAGGAATGTGTGATACTTCATTTATTTTTAATGAAGTTCCAGCTCACTCAGGGAAGGCAGTGTTCACTTAATTTCACTGCAGAATCGTTTGTAAACATCTCCGGTCGATGCTGGATTTGGGTCCGACAGGAATGGTGCAACACACGTATGTGAGTAAAACGTGTTTTTATAATGTAATAGTATTCCATTGTTATAGATCGTTTTGCTTATGTGTATGTGTCTAACAGAGCATACATTTAGCACACTGGACCATGTATAGGCCAGGGCTCGCAAAGCCTGGCAGGCCGATGAATCTCATTCCATTCTTGTTCTGCTATTCTCTCTCTCTCGAGTTGACATCTGAAGGGCGGTGTGCACGCCGAACGTGTGTGTGTGTGTGCGCGCAGTTCACGCTTGTATCGTCTGATCTTGCAGGCTATGTGTAATAAAAAAATAATATTCCAATCAATTGTGGGTCAATGAGAAATAAATCATTGTGTTTATTTGATAAAGACGTTTACGAGCCCTGTGGTCGAGAGAATCATTCTGGTTACCGCTTCTCCCTCAATCTCTCCCTCATGTGAACTGACAGGGGTGCTTAAGCTCATTAAATATGCAAATCTTATCTAGTCCTAGCCGTAGGCATTTACTTCCAAGTCACCAGTGCGTGACGCCCATCATAACTCAGCGTTTTGGAGAGAGTCTCAAAACCAGTGTAGAAAATGCTTCTTACTAAGTCACTCCTTCGTTGCACGGGCGGTGTGTTTGGGATCATTGTCATGCTGAAATACCCAGCCACGTTTCATCTTCAATGCCCTTGCTGATGGAAGGAGGTTTTTACTAAAAATTTCACGATACATGGTCCCATTCATTCTTTCCTTTACACGGAAAAGGAAAGTCGTCCTGGTCCCTTTGCAGTAAAACAGCCCCAAAGCATGCTTCCACCCCCATGCTTCACAGTAGGTATGGTGCAACTCAGCATTCTTTCTTCTCCAAACAGGACAAGTTGAGTATTTACCAAAAAGTTCTATTTTGGTTTCATCTGACTATCTGACATTCTCCCAATCCTCTTCTGGATCATCCAAATGCTCTCTAGCAAACTTCAGACAGGCCCGGACATGTACTGGCTTTAGCAGGAGGACTATTGAGTCCCTGGCGGCATAGTGTGTTACTGATGGTAGCCTTTTGTTACTTCACTTAGGTCATTCTATATTTATGTTTTCCATTTTCTAATAATTGCTCCCACAGTTGATTTCTTCACACCAAGTTGCTTACCTATTGCAAATTTAGTCATCCCAGCCAGGTGCAGGTCTACAATTACAATACAATTTTTCAGGTGTCCTTTGACTGCTCTTTGGTCTTGGCCATAGTTGAGTTTGGAGTCTGACTGTTTGAGGTTGTGGACAGGTGTTTTTTATACTGATAATGTTCAAACAGATGCCATTAATACATGGAACAAGTGGAGGACAGAGGAGCCTCTTAAAGAAGTTACAGGTCTGTGATAGCCAGAAATCTTACTTTTTTGTAGGTGACCAAATGCTTATTTTCCACCTTAATTTGCAAATAAATTATTTAAAAAGCAGACAATGTGAATTTCTGGATGTTTGTTCTCATTCTGTCTCTCATAGATGAAGTGTACCTATGATGAAAATTACCTCTCTCATCTTTTTAAGTGGGAGAACTTGTGAAATTGGTGGCTGACTAAATACTTTTTTTTGCCCCACTTTGAAATCATCACAATAAACAGATTTATACATTCTTGATTATGTATCCTTATTATTTATTTATTTATTTATTTATTTATTTATTTATTTTACAAATAAAGAAATTGTTAAAACAGTCAGCAGTCAACCGTGCACTCAGTAATCTGGTAAGCCTGTGTACACTAGGAATAGCCAGTCGCTAAACTATGATCTTTCACAGAGCGTCAAAGTGGCATTTATCATTTGAATTACATAATAAAATGGACAGAATACTTCATATGTTCATGTGGGAACTGGAAACTCGGAACTCGGACTAAAGTATGTTCCACCCGTAAAACAAGCCTACTGTTAAAGATTGTATTCGGTACTGTTTGGTACACGTGTGCACCGTACCGGAAATCCTGTAGCGAAACGGTTCGGTACAAATACGTGTATTATTACACTCCTAATAAAAAGATGATTGGAAGAGTGGTAATATTTTAGAAGGATGTAGCGGCATATCTATAAATACCACTCAGCTCATGTTTCTCTTTCTGTCTCTGTAGGTGGTGGTTTGGCGTTTGCTGCAGGATCAGCTGCCTCTGAGTGTGGACATGCAGATGAGTCTGTCATGTCTGTGTCTTGCTCTCCAGCAGCCAGCAGTGTGGTCACACTTCGCTTCTCACTCCTACCACACACACACCTGCTCCATCATCCACTGTATACAGCTCCTCATCCACGCAGGTTTGTGCTACAAAGCTCTGGGTAATGCAGCCATAGAGTTTCGATTTACAAAGAAGATGGTGCACTCATATTACTTATGAATGGGAGAAAGTGCAATGCGCATAATGGTGCAATAAGTCCTGCCTTCTAAATACACAGTAAGAGCCAATCGCCAATGGGCAAAGTCATTGCGTCACTGCAGCTGCTGTTAGAAGAGCTGGCTGCTATAGAAATAGCTAGTCTTAGGACTTTACATGCATATAGACTGGTCCAGCCTGAAATATAAGTTTTTGTTTTTTCCTAAACCAGTTAAGAGCAAATCCCACCCTGCAGCGAGTTTCATTGATTAAAGTTCGGGTGTAGCCTACAGTGCCGCTGTTAGTATTTGTTTTAGCATTGTATAGGCAATCAGCACTGTAATTGACATGACCAAGGAAGTCTTTAGAATTGGCTGGGGTTTGGGGGAACGAATTATTTGATTTAATCTTGGATGCCTGAAAATAGCTGCCTGGAGCTGTTGCAAATATGGCTGCCAAGTGAACAGACTTTCGTTGGAAGGGACTTTATTTCTGTGTACTTAAACTAGAGCTGCACAATTAATCATTAAAAGATTGTGATCTCGATCCAAATCACAATGTGATCTCATTCCTAAATGACAGTGATTTGACTGTGTCTATAAAACCTTTGACAAAATCACACCGCAACATCCAAATCTGCATTGCCGCTTATTCAGAAAAAGTAATCATCATGTTTAGATATGAAACAGCTTTACAAACACAGTATGTTATTTCTGTGTTGCAAATATTCAAATTATCACAGTATCAAGTAGTGGTTTAAAAGTTTGTAGTTAGGATATAAACACTTATGTCTATGGAAGGGAACATAATAAAGTAAATCACGTTTAACGTTGTCCTAATAAAGCCCCTTTTTTCAAGATGTAATATAAGTCTCTGATGTCCCCCCTGAGTGTATATGTGAAGTTTTAGCCCAAAATACCCCAGAGTTAATTTTTTTAGCATGTTAAAATTGTCACTTTTTGAGGGTGAGCTAAAACCATAGACTGTAAAAAAAAAAATGGATGTAGTGTCCATTACATCACCCATTGGATTCTAAAGAGCAGTTCTGAAGTGTAAAGTAGGTTCAAGCAGGCCGTTGCCATCTTTGCAGTGTGTCACTCCCGGATAACTGACAATTGGAAAAAGAGGTAGGACGTAGGCGGAGCTGACGCGATGACTAACAGGTGACTAACTCAAAGTGACCACTCCCAAAACTATGCAGAACTTTAAGGCTTTATATAATGTAAACAAATTATATTAAAAAAAATTCACCCCCCTCACAAAATTGGCTGTATAGACCAAAACCACAATTTGTACCAGGCAGTAAACATGTTTTTTTTTTCTGCTGTAAAGTTGGGAATTTTAACATGGGGCTCAACAATGAGATTCTGCCCCCTTTTGGAGCCTGTCTCTAGTGGCCACCAGTCGATGAATTGCATTTTAAGTCACTTCCATATTGGCTTCAAGAGAAACTAGGGGAGGTTGCCGCTTGACTAAAACGTGTCATTTTTGTGTCTGTCCCTTTAAATGCAGATGAGCTGCTTCTACCGCCACCCGGGCTTTAAGAGCTCAAGTTAGCAGCTCTGATTACCTCGCTTAGAAAATATCACCACAAAGAAAATATGTCCCTTTGCTTTGAACTTTGAGCAACTTTGCAGATGTTGTTAATGCTCAAACAGCAACATTACACACTAACTTAAGTTAAAAAAAGTTAAATCATAACCACTTTAAAACTAACTTGGTGATTCAAATAAAGATGGTATTGATTACATAGTAGTGCTACTCGGCGGCGACAAGGGACTGTTAAAAAACGGATTTTTCATTAAATCATTCATTTAAAAGATTTGTTTTAAAAAGGCTGATTTATCCAGTAATGAATGAATGAGTAAGTGAAATCTGATTCAAATTCAAATTTATTAAACATCTTAAATAGACTGCAGCAAATAACATTTTGCCAGAGCCTCTGGTAAATTACATGTTTTTTTTTTTGTGTAGTTTTATCTTCAGAATTTTGGGAGAATCATGATCTCCATTTAAAACAAAAACAACAAAATTGTGATTATAATTGTGCAGCTCTAATTTAAACCTTATAAATATGCAATTGAAATTGATATTAATTTTGTGATAATGATTGTGCGTGTTTACCTAGTCGCTGTTGGTCCTGGCGACCAACTTCTGAGGCCAGAGCGGAAAACAACATCAACAGAGCAGTCAGAAGACCAGGTGGACTCTGCAGACAGTGAGTTAATGCACAAGTTACAAATTGATGAATGATGACCACAACAACAAGCGTTAATATCATTTTCAGACCAATGTGAATGGCGGTGTTGTGAGATCATGGCTGAGCTGGTTGAAGGTCTACAGAGTGTGCTGGCTCTTGGTCACCATAGAAACAAGAACATCCCAGCATTCCTTACGCCCACACTACAGAACGTCATCATCACCCTGGCCAGGCTTCCCCTTGTGAACAGCTACACCCGAATCCCACCACTGGTGAGAGAGCGATCAAGTGTTTGTTCATACATTGTGTGCAAGTGTGCTTAAAACTGTAAGAAAATAATGAGTTCATGTGTTTGATTTAACAGGTCTGGAAGCTGGGCTGGTCCCCCAGGCCGAGTGGAGATTTTGGCACAGCATTGCCAGAGATCCCTGTGGAGTTCCTGCAAGAGAAAGATGTCTTCAGAGAGTTCCTCTACCGCATTAACACTCTGGGTATGACATGAGAGACTAATTTATCTTTTTAAAAGTAGTCATGAAATGGGATTTTGAGTTACCTACAGAACATTGATTTGCTCGTGGTCTCCTTGTAGGCTGGAGTAGTCGGACACAGTTTGAGGAGACGTGGGCCACTCTTTTGGGGGTGCTGGTCACTCAGCCAATCACAATGGACCAAGAGGAGGAAACCCAGCAAGAGGTAAATTATTTAACGTTTGAAAAAAACAAGCACTCGTCCAGGTCTTGGATACTGTATGTGACAGATGAGACATCTGTTTGTGGCACAGGAGGATCTAGAGAGGACTCAGATAAATGTACTGGCGGTTCAGGCCATCACCTCTCTGGTGCTGAGTGCCATGACTCTGCCGACAGCAGGAAATCCAGCCGTTAGCTGCCTTGAACAGCAACCCCGCAACAAAATCCTTAAAGCTCTGGACACCAGGTATGTATATATTTATCCTAGTTGCCGCCATATCACCCTGTAGCCCAAGACTGGTTTCCCACTGAAGCTAAGCAGGGCTGAGCCTGGTCAGTACTTGGATGGGAGACCAACTGGGAAAACCAGGTTGCTGCTGGTAGAGGTGTTAGTGAGGCCAGCAGGGGGTGCTCACCCTGTGGTCTGTGTGGGTCCTAACACCGCAGTATAGCGATGGGGTTGCTATACTGATAAAGAGCACCGTCTTTCGGATGAGACGTTAAACCAAGGTCCTGACTCTCTGTGGTCGTTAAAAATCCCAGGATGTCCTTCGGAAAAAGAGTAGGGGTGAAATAGGGGTGGGCGATATCTCGATATTTAAAATATATCGAGATATTTTTTCAACTCGATATGGATTTGGACATATCGTATATATCGATATATTGTTTATATTTAATTCTGATTCCGCCACTTTGCTTGTTTGCCTTCCCTGTGCTGTGCTCGCGCGCCTCCCGCCTCATTGCTTTTGTTCCCCCTCCCCTCGCGTGTTGTCTCATTGAACACGGCTGCTTCCACAACCAGGTGAGGATTAGTTATCATGTTGACAAGCGCGCGCGTTGTTCAGGACTCAGTTTAGAGACCATGTTTTCCTTCTAACACAACTGCTTGCTAAAATTCATAAAGAAATATTAATGTTCATCATAGTTCAAAGCGCAAGTTTCACCCACAGTCAGGTAATTGACACTATTGGTGCGAGACGCGGTCGCAATCATGTCAGTTTATGATTTGTGTCTAACTGATCGCATGGTTTTCGGTTAAAATGTCAAAATGATCGCATATCATTTGAAAACATTTATAAAGTATTGCAATATCATTACTATTATTATTTTGTCAGCTTTATCACGGGATTATGATGAATAGGTCTATTCATGTTTTAACCAAGAGGGAAAAACGCGACATCCCGGGTGTCCTGAGACACGCGGTGCTCTTCTATAAGTTGTACTGTATCATATTATCATATAGCCTACCTTCTGACATTCATATTTCGTTCTGTAACTGGAAAAGAAGTGAAATTCAGCTCGTGTAGCCTGCATGATGAGTTTGAATTTTGTTAAACTCATGACAAACATCACTGTTTGAATTGAACTGTTTATTTATATCTCAGTCATGCCCCCATCTTTCTGCAAAATGCTTACTGTTTACTTTAAGTGTAAAAAAGGGAGTCTTTGATTCATCTTTTGAAAGCATGAAATAAATGAAAAGAAGGAAATATTATTTATTTTCTTTTACAGTTAAATTATTATTATTTATGTAATCAGGGAGTTTTTTTTTTAATGTTGCAAAAGCAATTTGTTCCTACATGAACTGACTACCTCTTTGCACTTCAATAATAAAAAAAAAGAATTTGTGGTATTTGGCATATTTTTTTTTGCTGTAGTTTTTAGGGGGTTATTTTTCCTGTAAAGATATCGAGATATATTTGTTTGCTCCATATCGCCCAGCCCTAGGGTGTAACCCCGGCATCCTGGCCAAATTTGCCCATTGGCCTCTGTCCTTCATGGCCTCCTAATCATCCCCCTCTCCTGATTGGCTTCATCACTCGGTCTCCTATCCACCAATCAGCTGATGTGTGGTGAGCGTTCTGGCGCAATATGGCTGCCGTCGCATCATCCAGGTGGATGCTGCACATTGGTGGTGGTTGAGGAGATTCCCCCCTTCAATGTAAAGCGCTTTGAGTGCCTTGAAAAAGCGCTATATAAATCGAACACATTATAGTTGTTCCTCTAAGTTTAGAAGTGTTTAAGAAGTTTGTGTGTTTTGCAGGTTTGGTCGTAAGCTTAGTGTGATTAGAGGTATGGTTGAGCGTGAGATTCAGGCCATGGTGTCGAAGAGAGATAACATTGCCACACACTTCCCCTATCAAGCCTGGGACCCTGTGCCCTCTTTATCTTCCTCAACGGCAGGTAAGTGATCAGCCAAAAGATTCTGTTGAGATGCAAAAGATGCCTTTTTTTGTTGCATTCATGACCCTTGCATGTGTGTGTATATCTGCATATTCAGGCACCCTCATCAGTCATGAGAAACTCCTGCTGCAGATTAACACTGAGAGGGAGATGGGCAACATGGACTACAAACTGGGTCAAGTTAGTAAAATGACTTCTTAAAAAAAAAATCTCATTATTTTTGTCCACACAACCAAAAGTTCATCATAGGAAGTAAGGTTGAGCTGCTGTTTACCATATTTTATAAGCTCTATGTATGTATTTTATGCTCACCGAGGCTGCATTTATTACAGTAAAAATAGTAATATTGTCAAGTATTATTACAATACATAAATTCAAGAGGCTTCTTAGAGGACCTTTTATGCTTTTTTTACATTTTCAACTTTCTTTGAGTGTAATGTTGTTGTTTGAGAGCATGAAAAAGGTCTGCAAAGTTACAAAGCACAAAGTCCACTCCAAAGGGAGCTATACTCTATATATCATTAAGCCCTATTTCTGAACTCCCTGAAACGTCTTGAGTTTTCTTCTAGAAACGTACGTCACAATATTCCTCATTTAAATAATTCCCGCCCAAGGCATACACAAAATAAAGGGGGGCGAGGCCTGATTGAGTTGCATTAGTGTTTTGAACGGGGTGGGACATTTCAGAAACATGCTCAAAGTAGTTGACCAATCACTGTACACAATGTGATCGGACCAATCACATTGCTCTGAGCTTTTTGGAAATAGGGGATTCATATGATGTTCAGACTCTCAGTCCAATCCAATCGGATTTAGCAGGCATAAATGGCAAAAAAAGACATGAAATGTGTTCCATTTCGAGCTACATTTATATGTGGATTGAAATCCTATTCAAATCGCATTTTTGGAAATCAGTTTCAGTCTGATTGCTCTGACTTTGTCACGCCACGTAAGATGCAAATGTCAGACATGTTTTGAACTAGAGATGACAGCACAAAGTAAAGCCATACATACCAGCTTCCTATGTTTCTGGACTGACAGCGTGAACATAGCCGTAGAGACATAACCAATCAGAGCTTAGAAGATGTGAATGTGAAGTTGCTGCAACAATGTAAAATATGTGTTAATGTTTTTTGAAAATTTAAGCATGAAAACCTATTCTAGTATACCCCAAAAACAAAATCAAGACTTAGTAAAAGATCATAATGAATACAAATGAAATTTTCTAATCACATAAATTGATGGTGTCTTTTCAGAAGACGTAGATTAAATCGCTTGATTAATTTTACAGTGTCTTTATGAGCTTTTTGAAGTGTCAAAGTAATGTTTGGGTGGACTTTCAATGAATGGACAAAAATTAGAATATTGACAAATATCTTTATTTGGATTTCAAAGATGAAAGTCTTGTGGGTTCAGAAGAACATGAGGGTGACTAAATGATCACAGAATTTTTATTTTTGGGTGAACTAACTCTTTATGAGTTATATGTGCATGTTACTAACACTGTGCGCTCTGCAGGTGTCGATTCACTCAGTGTGGTTGGGAAATAACATCACCCCTCTGAGAGAGGAGGAGTGGGGTGAGGACGAGGAAGATGAAGCTGATGCTCCAGCACCTGTCTCACCACCATTATCACCAATCAACTCCAGGTCAGAATTACAGAGTTACTGGCAAAAAAGCTCCTTAAAACCAGCATTCTCCAGACACCCAACATTGTCTTTCTGCTTGCCCTGTCCAGGAAGCACCGTGCGGGGGTTGACATCCACTCCTGCTCTCAGTTCCTCCTGGAGCTCTACAGTCAGTGGATCCTCCCTGGCAGCCCCAGCAGCAGAAAGACTCCTGTTGTGCTAATCAGTGAGGTTGTCAGATCGGTGAGTGCATGCTTAGACAATTTTAATGCGATTTATCAGCCTTTTTATGCTATATAGTGCAGGTGTTCTCAATCCCTTTGACTCGAAGGCCCCCCATTGTCCAAAACTATTTGAAGCCCCATATTTAGGTTAAGCTATTTCCTCTACTATTTATGCTTGTAACAAGCTGCTTGCTTTCAAACTTACAAAATATAAAATAGACTAGACAACCCTTACTAGACAGCCCACTGTCAGTGAGGTGTGTGCGTGTGTGCGTGTGTGCGTGTGTGTGTGTGTGTGTGTGTGTGTGTGTGTGTGTGTGTGTGTGTGTGTGTGTGTGTGTGTGTGTGTGTGTGTGTGTGTGTGTGTGTGTGTGTGTGTGTGTGTGTGTGTGTGTGTGTGTGTGTGTGAGAGAGAGAGAGATGCACTAGAGGCAATAGAGGGGGGACTCAAAATTTTTCTTAAATTAAAACGCATTTTTTGAGTTTTTAGTTTTACTACTTACACATTTAATGATATTATTGATATACAGTGTAGAGTAAAAAATGCAGACCACAGTTAAGATTTTAATAAATAAATCTACCTCAGTTTTAATAAATTGTTCACCTGTTTGGGAAGTGTTTGTCATGTTTTCTACACCTTACATTTAGGAGCAAAAATATGCCTTTAAACTTTAAAGAAATAAAGATTTTACATTTATCGTGATATTTATCGATATCGACTGATATTGAAAATTATATTGTGATAATTTTTTGGGCCATATCGCCCAGCCCTAGTTGTGCACTGAATTTGAATGCATCTCTTTAGATCTTGCAGCGATGTTATTAATTCTGCAGCGAATTCAAACACTTTCTCACTGGATCTCCCAGTGCTTTGTAGTAACAGTGTTGCGTGATCGCTATACTAGTAAACCTGTTCTGGGCTTGTTTTCTATTATTGGTCCGAACTGATAAACGGTTTGCACTGCACACCTCAAACGAGTACTACACTTTTGTTCTGCTTTCACCAGTGCGACCTCCTAACGAAATTCAGTTGTACTAGCAGAAAAGGGTCACACAATGCATTCATTTGGTTCTAGTCTCAAGCCTTAAAAGTTTTATAAATCCCCGACATCTGTGAATCACTGATATAGTGTTCTTAAAGTGGGCATTAAAAATAATTTTCAATGTTTTTTTTATTTATTGTGACACATTTTTTATAACTCGCAATTGTGAATTTATATCATGCAATTTCTCAGAATTCTCAAATGCGAGAAAAAAGTCAGACTTGTCAGATAAAATGTAACAATTGTCACTTCTATTTCTGTGGCAGAAACAAGCTTCCATAAAAAAAATATTTGAGAGTTTGAAAAGGGTGTTTTAAGAATGTATTTTCTGAATGTCTTAGGAAAAGTGTAGAAGTTCACATATATTGGTCTCTTTGTCTCTTCAAGCTGCTGGCAGTGTCTGATCTGTTCACCGAGAGGAATCAGTTTGATATGATGTTCTCCACTCTGACTGAGCTGCAGAAAGTCCATCCACCAGAAGATGAGATCCTGAGCCAGTACCTTGTGCCCGCTATCTGCAAAGCAGCCGCGGTGCTTGGCATGGTGAGTGTCTATATGCACTTCTGATGTACTGGCTATATAGACAATTACTGTTAAACTGTTACAGCTATTTAACAGTGTGGACTAATGTATTTATGTCAGGATAAAGCCATTGCAGAGCCAGTGTGCCGTCTACTGGAGAGCACCTTGCGCAGCACTCATCTGCCCAGTCGGATCGGTGCTCTTCATGGAGTTCTGTACGTGCTGGAGTGCGATTTGCTGGACGATACAGCACGGCAGCTTATCCCTGCTGTCAGTGAATACCTGCTCTCTAACCTTAGAGCTATAGCACAGTGAGTAAAACTAAAACCTGACACACTTTGCAGTCTGTCTAACTTTAAAACTTCACCCAAAAAGGAAAATAGTAAGTGGGAAAAAAACACTGCAAAAGTTGCTACCACAATGCTAGGGTGTTGATTTTTGCCAGGGAGTTTTGTGGTTGTCTAAGGTATTCCAAGTGGTTGCTACATGTTTTCTTACTGGTCCAAGTTAAAAGAGCCCACTAGTCGACTCCAGAGTCGTTTTCTTTATTCCTAAAAAATGTGAATTCTTATAAAAGTGCAATGTAAAGTATAATTTACACCATTATTATTAAATGATCTTTAATTGTCCTAATACAAATAACTATATTCTTTTATTAGCACACCATTTACATATTTTAAAAGGTTAGTTGACCCAAAAATTAAAATTCTGTTAAATTCTGAATTAATTACTCGCCCTTATGTCGTTTCAGATCCATAATACTTTCATTTATCTTTGAAACACAAAAGATATTTAATGAAACTTAAGAGATTTCTGTTCCTCCTTTAAAAGTCCATTACAACAAACTTTGACTGTTCACAAAGTTTATAAAGTGATCTAAAGACCATCCATCTGAATCGAGCGGTTTAATCCATGTCACATACGAGAACAAACAGTGTTGTTTCTTATGCGTCAAGCAAGGATGTTTGAGCTTCTGTTTGGAAACTTGGGATTAAAATGATGATTCGTATGGATTTCTTTTTTCTGTTTTTATTAATGTTTTCAAGCATCAAATTTGTGGTGGAATGGAATTTCAATGGAGAGATAGAAATCTCTAAAGGTTTATTAAAAAATATCAACATTTATGTTTTGATGATGAAAAAAGACATTTTCATTTTTGGGTGAACTAACTGTTTTAACATGTTTAAATAAAATATTAATTCCATAAATTTTGAAAAAATACTGAACAAGCCTAAAGAATTATCCTAGGCCTACTAGTAAGTAGTACTTTTAGCAGATATTTTCATCCTTGCTCAATCCCAATGGTGAGAATTCATAACTCACTTTTTGCTTGGACTGAATCAGCAACCTTCCTATTACCAGCTTTGAGCTTTAACCCCACCACCACACATCTCCCAGCGGCAGTCCAATCATTAGTGTTACACTAACTCTTAGTGTTTGCCGTTTCATTTAAGAGAATATGGGATGAGAGGTTAACGGTTTACGTCCTGCATTGGATGAAAGACTTCACACTGTTAGCCACTCTCTTAAGAGGTTATGCCCCATGCAGTCAAAGCTAATGCC
Source organism: Pseudorasbora parva (assembly GCF_024679245.1). Lineage (NCBI taxonomy): Eukaryota > Metazoa > Chordata > Actinopteri > Cypriniformes > Gobionidae > Pseudorasbora > Pseudorasbora parva. The sequence continues at coordinate 20,603,866 of NC_090175.1, forward strand.
AAAGTCTCTGTGGCATGCTGGGAGACTCAATAATAGGTTCACACTGGCAATCACAACACACACCCGCACACTGCATGGTCATCAGCTCCTCATTAGCTGTAATGTATGGTGTCTTACTGAGATCTGAGATCCCTCATTAAAGACCAGGGCTAGAATTAGCATCAGATAGCCTCACTGAAAATAGATAAGTGTGTTTAGGCCTAACACTCTTTGTGTGTCTCTCTCAGCTGTGTGAATCTACACAACCAGCAGCATGTGTTGGTGATGTGTGCCGTGGCATTCTACATGATGGAGAACTACCCCCTGGATGTAGGGCCTGAGTTCAATGCCGGGATCATTCAGGTGGGAAGAGGCCACAATTTGGAAAAAAGATAATCTGTTATAATATTCTTTGAACAGTATTGATTCTGGACTTCTGTTTTGCTGAAAAATGCACAATATACAATCTTACAGCCTAGGGTGAAGTCATTTTGTAATTAAAATGGATTTGGGTGAAATATGGTAATTTAAAGGAAGAATATGTGAGCAGTGTTTTCTGGGTGGCGGCAGGATTCTTTATCATGGAAACAATTATGTCATTGAGCCTTTTCTCTCTACTATTGTTCCTCCTTTACATATCCAGCTGTGCTGTATGATGCTGTCTGCTAGCGAGGAGGCCACTCCATCCATCATCTATCACTGCGTCCTGCGAGGTATGGAGCGGTTGCTTCTGTCTGAGCAGCTGTCGCGCATGGACGCGGAGACACTGGTCAAGCTGAGCGTCGACCGTGTGAACATGCCCAGCCCACACCGTGCCATGGCTGCCCTGGGTCTCATGCTCACCTGCATGTACACAGGTGTGGCTGGAGAGGAAGGCAGGACACATTTCAGCTTCATCTTTAATACTGACCCACCTACTAACACCACCCCATAAGAACAGACTCACCTTAGATGCTTACCCTACTAACAGAGCACATAGCAGCAGTCCTCAGTATGAATTTGTTAAGAGAGTGTCTTATACAAGGTTTAATTTTGTTCTTGTAAAATGAAGTGAAAAGTTTATATAAGATGAACATTTATAATTTTTATTTTGCAAAACCCTGAGTCAGGATGTATAGAACCCTAGTTTTATCTGAATGGATCCATTAAGGAACTGTTCTTCTTACTGGTGGCCATAAATTTACACTGTAGGGAAGGAGAAGGGAAGTCCTGGACGTCCTGCCGATGTTGACCCAACAGCTCCTGACAGCGAGTCAGTCATTGTCGCAATGGAGCGTGTATCTGTGCTGTTTGACAGGTACATTTTCCTGTTTTTGAAGAAACTTGATGCAAAAATTCATTTTTCCTGTAGTTGAAATACATTTTTTCTATGGAAAATTCTTGCCGCAGAATTCGTAAAGGCTTTCCGAGTGAGGCACGAGTGGTAGCCCGGATCCTTCCTCAGTTCCTGGATGACTTTTTTCCACTGCAAGATGTCATGAACAAAGTCATTGGGGAGTTCCTGTCCAATCAGCAGCCTTACCCGCAATTCATGGCTACAGTGGTCTACAAGGCAAGTGCTACTTTTTGGGAGCACTTTTTTTGTACTCTGTGATCTTAAATGTTTAACTCATAAGGGTCATTCACATTTCAGCAAAATTTTGTGGGTAAAACAGGTCAGTGTTCTATTGTCAATGATATAGCGATTGCAACAACGTTTGTAGTTATGGGAAGGAGGAGGCGGGAATTGCTGACCTTTCAACAAACTTGAATAAATAAATAAACAAACTGAAATTAAAAAGGGTAGCCTCTCCACGGACGACTGCCACGCATACGCATATTAAAATATAAACAAAACACAACATAAAGTCCAGGCCTGGTCCTCTCTCGTCCTTTACTATCGTCGGACTTCCTCTTAGAATTCTGTCAAAAATGACTCATTCTTATGTCATTCCAAACCTCTATGCCTTTATTTCTTCTGTGTAACATAAAAAAATATTTTATTTATAGAATTTTTTATATACATGGAATAAAATCAATGGGGTCCAGTTTATTTGGACCCCATTGACTTTCATTGTATGGAAAAAACAGTAAAATCATTCTTTGTGAACTATCCTCAGTGTTTCCCACACATAGACTTAATTTGTCAACACCGCAGAATCAACACCGGCTGCTACATATTGCCTTTTGACATAGATTTAAACATGCTATTTAAAACATGTACGCAGCGTATTCGTTCGGCTGCATTTCCTTCCCTGCTCTCCCTCCCTCCCTCCGTCTCTCTCTCTCTCTCTTACACACACACACACACACACACACACACACACACACACACACACACACACACACACACACACACACACACACACACACACACACACACACGGTGCGTTGCATTCAATCGTAACTGAGTTGCGACATGCGTTCATCTCACGGCAGCATGCGTGGTCACGTGGATCATAGCGCTCTCAATTGTTCTAAACAAACCAGCGCTCTTAATACATTTGAATGGCTTAAGCGGACAGACAACAGCTTTACTATACAGGTATTTACCTAAATGTTTGGTAAACAGTACAGCATAATGTGCATTGATTAGTACGTCAACCACATTTACAGTATCATTTTATTATGGAGTGATGGAGTGCAACATTGTTAACATTAATGTTAAGCTCTTCTTGTATTTAGCCCTGAGGTATTCCTTAATATCATAATCAAATGTTACCATACACCTATTTTTCAATTAAATAAATGTTCTATATTTTAGTTTAATAATATTAATTGAATATTTTGAGGAGCTCTTTTGGTACTAAATACTATTTGTGCAATAATTATGGTCCATTAATGACCACTTAAAATACTTTTCTTCTAATATTTATATTACAATAATTAAGGTAAAAATAGAGAATTCCGATGCAAAGAGGCAAATTTTGTGGCTGGAAAAATAATAGTATTGCAGATCATAACCACATGTTTTTTTTTAGGTTTTTCATTTTAATAGCCTACATGTTTAGACATGTCAAACACTAAATTTCTTTAAATGTGAAATTTTAAAATGTTAATAACGTACACCGTAATATATATTTTTTGGGGGTAAACATTTTTAGTACACCACCCACAAATTGCTTTCGAATCTGTGGGAAACACTGATCCTTACTTTAATATAGTCATTTAATGCATATATTTCTTGCAACAGGTATTTCAAACACTTCATGCAACTGGGCAATCCTCCATGGTCCGTGATTGGGTGCTACTCTCGTTGTCGAACTTCACACAGAGAACACCTGTTGCCATGGCTATGTGGAGCCTGTCTTGTTTCTTTGTCAGTGCCTCGACCAGCCAGTGGATCTCTGCCCTGTATCCTTAAATGCATATTGGTGCAATTATTGCACCTCTTGTACTGGTAACGCCCTGCTTTTCTTTTCATCATTGTTTTCCTTAACCTCTCCTTTCATCTTTAGCCTGCCTCATGTCATCAGTCGCATGGGGAAGTCTGACACAGTGGACATTAGCCTCTTTTGTCTGGTTGCTATGGATTTCTACAGACACCAGATCGATGAGGAGTTGGACCGCAGAGCCTTCCAGTCTGTCTTTGAGATGGTGGCCTCACCTGGTAGTCCGTATTACCAACTACTGTGCTGTTTGCAGAGCATTCACCAAGACACGTCACTATAATACAGACCATACGAGACAGAACAATAATGTATAACAATACATATATATATATATGAATAACAGTAATGTATCATTAGAATCTACAATGCAAATGGTTATATAATACAAGAGCAGAAGACGTCACACTAAAAACGATACACACCAGGATGCATGGCAACAATGTATGGAATGGGATTGGCTGCTATGATACTGTCTGTAATATACATTGATCCAAAAAGTTCTCTTAGAGAGAGTGGAACAAATCCAAGCAAGACTGCACCTCCACTGAAGTATGCACCAGAACATCAGTAATCTGTAATAAAAAAAAAAAGATTAGTTGTACTTACATCAGAATATTTGTCTGGTGTCACACCACGGTATGTCACTTAACATCTCAAAAGTCCATATGGATGCAGACTTGTCTTCTCCATATTTTTTATGTATAAATGCTCTTCATCTGGTCTCAGAGAACATTACTGTGGCAAAACTGTGAGGCTGGTCACAAAGTTTTTTGGTAATGCAGTCAAAACTGACGATGCGTCTTCATCATTAGAAACGTAATATTCTAAGAGAATTTTCAGCTACAAACAAACTGACTGAAGAACATATTATATTGAATGTTTTTACAAACATCATGAAAACACTGTTAAAAATAGCTCCCGCACTTCCAGAATTCAGCCGATCCAAGATTAGATCTTTTAGTCCGCAGATGTGGAGTTTATCTGCTCCAAGATACGTATGGTCCAACCTGACTAAAATCAGTACATCTGGGTATTTTCTACGATGCCTGTCTCTTACTTCCTCTCCAGGAATCCATACTCTCCTGCTCCGATAGAAATCGAAGATGCTCCCTTTCAACACCCAAAACTCCCTCAGTTTTAAATCATTCCTTTTGCATGGGCAATGCATTGCTTTGCTCTGTGTTTGCTGGCACTTGAAGCGATAATGGATTGTAAATCGAATTTGTATAGCCCCTCTAATGTGGAAGACGTTGCATAAGACTATTGATATAAGATTTTTGTGTATTTAAATGTAAAATGTGTGTGACTGAGTAAGAGGGGTGAATTGCCTGAAACAAAGTTTATTTTTCTTCTAAAAAAATTTAGTTGTCTATATTTGTTGTTTTTAAGTTGACACATTTTTTTAAGATGGAGAAGAAAAAAAAACAGATCACAAATGTGAATCCCTCAAGTCCTTTTCTATGGACAAGGCTTGATATAGCCATAGCAGTTACTGTCGAGAGGTTTTTAGATGAGGGTTTCTGAATATGAAAATTACAGCTCAAATCTACATACTGTGTCCCTTGCAACACATCTGCAGTCATTTGTTAAATTTCTTTTAAAAGCTCAGGACGTAAGATGATTATTGATCTAGTGTAATGACTGGAAGTATGTATTTTAATCTATAGAGTGTTTACATCAATGTACAATTTGTGTAATAGAAATAATATTTGTGATTAAACGAATAAACTGTGGTGCATGACAACACCCATCGGTGGACATGAGATGGTGTAAAGAGAAATAACAATTTTTTGGAGGCTCGGGTGGCATAGGAACCTTCACTGTTAATGTAAGCCTATCTGACAAGCTGAACATGTCTTGCATATTAACTGAATGCATGCTTTAGTCTGCTCTCAATATTGACTCAATATTTTATGTTGTCACAAGTTCACAACAACATTTGAAATGGAGTGACTTGTGATTGTTAGTCGACTCTATATATGGACATCACATGATCGTATCTACCAACGACAAAATAATTTGGCAAATTCACACAATTTATGGCACGTTTGCTACCATAGAGACAACTAGCTGGTCATTTCCATTAGATATGTTTATTATGATTTGATGCGATGATTGCTGAGATGTTTGCTTTGTCTTAGTGAAGGGGGATATAGCAATTGATACTTGCATTTTTACAGATTGTAGATCCATTCAAAATGAAGGATTTAAATAATAAAACAGGTTTTTGATAGCAGCTTTGAAGATCTTCAGATTTTAATCTTGTTGGGCTGTCTTGGTGACTAAATTGAATGCCTTTAGCAAAAACCACCAATGTGGTTGGACCAAATGAGACGATACTGCAGAATTTTAGTGTTAAAGTGCACCACTGACAACTTCATAAACATCAGACAGTTAATACCTTCTATATTCTTTAGTTGTGTGTGCTTAGGAAGCTTCACTTGAGAAAGAGGTGGAACTTATTTTTAAGTAATTTTCTCCCCTTGCAATATATTGTTAATTTCTAGCAAATTTAGATTTATAGTTTTTACACATTCCCCTATTTATTTCAATTTCCCCTATTTTCAAAAGTAGTCATCCTGTCAGGTCTCAGATCAGCGTTTACTTCAGCATTTTTAATCTTTTATCTGAGATTTACATATAGTTGAAACGTATGCAGTATGTCCCATAAGTATCACAGCAATGCCATGATGGTCTTTCACCAGAGCCTTCTTTAAAAAATAAAATGCAAAAACCTATTCCCTTTTTCTTATTTATTTAGCTCACTTCTGCAAACTATGGCTTGTAAACAATGACAACAAATTATGTATTTATTTTATGGATTGTTTTAACATAATAAACCATGAAAAACTATAATATAGAAATTAATAAAAGATGTAAAATGGTCCATTTGGTTTATTGTATTTTTTTGTTTGTTTGTTTGTTTGTTTTTGTTTGACGTATTGCAGGGCTTGTCAACTAGTGACTCATAAAATCCAGCCTGTTGTTTTTTACTTGTTTTTCACTCTGAATGGGAGTGTTAGTAGCAAGCTAGCTTTGAAAGCATTAGATCCCACCCTCCCATCAGTATGCTATCAAAAGCCACACCTCCTTTAAAAACACATGAACATGCACAGCCAGAGTAGTCTGCAAAGTGTAACAAGACAGCATTAAACGTTATGTCTCAAAGCACATAACATTACATTAATAATGAATGTAAACAACTTTCAGAGCTCAGACTTGTACTACCTGACTCCTGCAGATTAATTCTGCCGGCCTTGTTAGTATTGCCAACGTTATAGGTTGCCATCTAGTCCTCACCTGCATTTTGGTTCAGGAGGTCCTGTAAAAGCCAGCTACTGTTAGTTTGCAGCGCTCTGTGAATGTTCTCAACTCTGCATAGCCTTGGGGAATGCGCTGATGGGACCGAATGCAATTATTGGACAAATATTTTTTGTTCCTGAGACTTCCACAAAAGATATACACAATATTGCCAAAAGTTTCTGGACATCTTCCCTAAATCATTGAATTTAGGTGTTCCAACCACTTCCATGGCCACAGCTATATAAAATCAAGCATCTAGTCATGCAGACCTCTTCTACAAACATTTGTGAAAGAATGGGTTGCTCTCAGGAGCTCAGTGAATTCAAGTGTGGTACCGTGATAGGTTGCCACCTGTGCAATAAGTCCATTCATGACATTTCCTTACTACTAAATATTCAACTGTTAGTCCTTATAACAAAGTGGAAGCAATTGGGAACAACAGCAACTCTGCTTCAGCATACCAAGTTATTTTGGAAAATGTCATGCTCCCAACTTTGTGGGAACAGTTTGGGGTTTTCCCCTTCCTGTTCCAACATGACAAGAGATGGTAGAGATGGATGAGTGAGTTTGGTGTGAAAGTTCTTGACTGTCCTGCACAGAGACCTCAACTTGATAGAACTCTAATTCAACTTGGGATGAATTAGAGCGGAGACTGCGAGCCAGGCTCCCTTGTCTAACATCAGTTCCTGACCTCATAAATGCATTTCTAGAGGAATGGTCAAAAATTCCCATAAACACTCCTAAACCTTGAGAGTTCATGCTGTTATAGCTCAAAGTGTGGACCAAATCCATATAAACCCTACAGATTAGGAATGGCATGTCATTAAAGTTAATGTGTGTAAATTCAGGTGTCCCAAAACTTCTGGCAATATAGTGCATAGGCTAAGATTTTATAATTACTATATGGTCCTTAAATGAAAGTGGTTGAAAAGCCTTGAAATATTTTGATATAGGCTACTTTTTCATTATTATTTTATTACATTTTAGTTTTTTCTATTTATAATTTATAATTTTTTGTTTTTGTTTGTTTGTTTAGGTTTACTCCAAGAGCAAGGCTTGTCACATTTTTACTCCAAGGTGAGATGTTTGCTAGATAATGTATTTTAGGTGTTTATGCTGTTAATCCTCTGAAGAGTGCACTGTGCAGGTTATTCACTTTGAGCAGAACGAATGGGGGGATTTCAAGCCCAGGGCTGTGTGTGTGTGTGTGTGTGTGTGTGTGTGTGTGTGTGTGTGTGTGTGTGTGTGTGTGTGTGTGTGTGTGTGTGTGTGTGTGTGTGTGTGTGCGCGCCGTGCGTTCATGTTTTTCTATCCCATTGGGGAATTAGACCTTAATGCACAGACTCATGGGGACTAGTGTCACTGTTTTTTTGTTGTTGTTTTTTATGTATAATTGGAGAAAGTTTTGTGTGATGGGTAGGGTTAGTGCAGGGGGATTAGAATATAGAATATACAGTTAGTACAGTAACCATTTAGTCTATGGAGAGTCCCCACAAAGATAGTGAACATGATGCTGTGCGTGTCAGTAATGTAACTGAATTTGTAATTTTAAGAGCTATAAATAATCTACAAAAAGTATTTAAATTTTAAATTTATATTTATGCTGGGTCAACAGCAGTGTCTAAACAGGAAGTGACAACAGTATTCACTGTTCAATCAGCTAATGAACCTTGCTCTTGAGTAATTAAGTAATGAACTTGAAATTAACTTGAACTCATGCTTTGTGTTATGGAAAAAGCTTACACAAAATCTCAACATTTCCTTTTTATAGACCAAAAGAACTACATTTTTGGGGGGTTTATGGTTCTTCTAGGGTGAACATGGCAGGATATTTTTACTTTATGCCATTTAAATATATATTTAACACTAAATGTATAACACTGTAAGGATAAACCTAATTATACATCTAAATGCATTATCATGTGAGGGGGGAAACCCGCATAGGCCTACCGGTACTGTCCTTAAAGAAGAAGAAGAAGAAAAAAAGAAAAAGAAAAAAAAAAACCTTGAGATGTGGATTCCTCCTCCTCCTGCTTCTGCTGTCCACACACCAGCTGCCCTCTCCTTTTGTTTACTCCTTATACAGCACTAAGGTTACTATGTCATTAAACTTCACATCAGGTTGGGACACATCCGTCACAAGTAAGAACACTACATTACTGAATATATAGTTATGATTTATAATTCATTATTCTCTGTACTGTAATGGTAGGAATGCGTTATTTATTCCTCACAGTAAAGTTTTTGGGAAGTGGCGGCTAATGTTAGCAATGTAGCCTTTGGAACTTCTTGTGCTTTCTACGGATATTAAAACTTCCAGACTTTTTAGGTAAATAATATTATTTAACCGTATGCGTATCCATATGTTTTATAGTTTTTAACAAGTTGTGTTGTCTCAATTGATGTTACTCTTGTCAGTATCTTGACTACTGATGCCGATAATTCAATACCGTTAACTTGGATATTACTCACTGGCCAGCTGTTCCTCGCGAAAACCAATACCGAGGCAGCTCGGCTCTCTACCGCTATTAAATATTAAATTAATCGGGAACTTAAGTATTAAGATGTTTACGTTGTTTAACTTTTTGTCGTTTTCGCTCGTGTTGTTTTGGACACCTGTAGCATAACTTTTGTGGTCAGTTGGCTGACTGTCGAACAGGGTTTGGGTCGTTGTGGATATGATTGACAGCCATGGAAACCAATGAGCGATGAGAAATATCTAGCGACAGTTCCATTGTCATGGTTACGTACGTTGACTCGTTGGCATTCCAACCAGATTCCAACAATAAGGAAAAGAAGGCGGGACCGTAAGCAAGAGCGGATGAGTCGTCTACTTCGCATCTTAGAAAGTCTTGCGAACAATAGGGAAAGATATCGATGATAAACACTATTACATTTGTGAGTCCATGTATCCTATCCGTTTTTAGGCGTGTTCTTCCTAACACATATGATATTATTATAAAATGCTAACTCCACGCCACTTTTCTAGCACCTAAGTTAACTGTTCTCTGCCTTTTTAATGTATAACTATTAGATAAGGATTGTATTTTATTATTTTTTACTTAAAATATTGTTAGTTCTATATGGTTATATTTGACATACATTATAACAGTCAGTTATGTATGTGTCAATGCAGAGGATAAAAAATATATTTTGAAAACATGTTCCATGGTTCTTAGAAATCTTGTAGTTGTATGCTGGTTTCACATATCTATGTGTATAGTTAGTCTACATTACATAGATATTTAATGACTGACTGGAAGCATGGAAAAAAATATGAAAAATAATTTGACTTAAATGAAAGCATGCTGATCACAAAAGATGTTAAATCACATAGGTGTGAATTCAGGTTGATTGGGACACTTTTCCCCAACCATCTCAATGGCAAAAAGCATCCCAATCAACCTAAATTCACCCATACTATTGAAATAAGTTACTTTTTGATGTATTTTTGAATAGATCTGGGCAAAATCATTGACCTGCAGACACATTACACCAATTTTTAAGAAAAGTTAGTTTTTGACATTTTTATTTATAAATGTAAATACTGCATGAGGGCTGTCTGGTGTGCTCTTATTAGTGTGCCCTAATTCTGTTGTCTAGTTACAACCGCTACCCTGCCTCTCACCTGCAGCAAGGTGAGCTCTCTGCTACAATGTTCCTTGGGGTTGGCAGGTGAGTAAGGGGATGAGTAAAAACTATATATCTGTACAAAAACCCATTGTAGACTATAATCATGACTAAGAATGACAACATTTTAAAAAGTTTGAATGATTATCTAATATTTTAATCAACTTGAAATGCATTTTTATATTGAACAACTGAAATCTGTACACATTTCCCACATAAATTTCTCTTACTATGTTGAATAATTGGTCAGTGCATTAATTAACTTTTCCCTCTCTTCTTTGTAAAGGTATTCTGTGAATATTTAAGCATGCACCACATTAGCGCCTTAGACTGGGGCTTTGGAGTTAAAGGATGATATCATGAAACTCGCTGCATTTGTGAAGCCCTCGTCAGAAGAGAGCGAAACAGGGACTAAAAGAAGAATGTTCAGACAATCAGAGCAAGGCAGGAGACGTGGGAATGCCCAGCCGTCTGCGCGCATAAGAGGGGTGGAGGTTGCAAGGGGACGAACAGGCTATGGCTTCACACTATCTGGTCAGTCTCCGTGTGTGCTGAACTGCATCCTGAAGGGTAGTCCGGCTGACTATGTGGGCCTTCGCTCTGGAGATCAGATCCTGAGTGTGAACGACATCAATGTGTCCAAAGCATCTCACGAGGATGTTGTTAAGCTGATTGGTCGGTGCACAGGTGTCCTACACTTGGTCATTGCCGAAGGTGGTCAGAACCACGCACAGCTAGATTCATGTTCAAGCGATGAAGAATTGGGGTTCCATGACCACAAAAGCCACTGGTTGAGGCCAAAGATAGACTCAAAGACACTAGGCATAAACCGTGCAGAACGCGTTGTAGCAGAAATGCAGTCTGGTGGAATCTTTAACATGATCTTTGAAAATTCTAGCCACTCATCCAGCAGCTCAGAGAAAGCAGTAGCTTGTGCCTCTACTTCTAAAACAAGGGCTCTCTCAGAGCCAGATTTTCCTTACTGTAACACTAGCACCCGACGGAGTGATCCCAACTTGCTCACTGAAGAGGAGATGGCCAAAGTGCTCAGTGATGACTCTGTTTTCATTGATATGTTTGAACAGCAAGATGAATTTTCCTTGTTGCAAACTGCAGACTCTGCGGGAATACTCAACGTTGGGATGATTGTTGGTTACCTGGGATCCATTGAATTAGCTTCTACAAGTTCTAATCTGGAAAGCGACAGCCTTCAGGCAATTCGTGGCTGTATGCGGCGTCTGCGCGCCGAACAAAAAGTGCACTCATTGGTTCTGCTCAAAGTCATGCATGATTGTGTACAGCTATGCAACGACAGAGGCGCTGTTCTAGCCACTTACCCTGCAGAGAAGTTAGCATTCAGTGCTGTTTGTCCAGACGACCGCCGCTTCTTTGGCCTTGTCACCATGCAGGCCACAAACGACCATGGCGTACATAGACATGGTGAGGAGGAGCAAGGGTTGCGTACATCTTGTCACGTCTTTATTGTAGACCCAGAACTCTGCCATCATAAGATCCATCAAGGTGTTGCTCGACGTTTTGGCTTTGAATGCACTCCTGATCCAGATACCAGTGGTTGCTTGGAGTTCCCACCGACTTCCCAGCCTCTTCTACAGTTTGTGTCCGTGCTGTACCGCGATATGGGAGAATCTATAGAGGGTATGCGAGCTCGAGCTTTTCTTGATGGAGACCTGGATGCTCAGCAGAACAACAGCACAAGCAGCAACAGCGACAGTGGCATTGGCAACTTCTTGCCTGAGGAGAAAAGCAACCGAGTCCTCTTGGTTGACTTGGGTGCAAACCCTGGTCGGCATGTTCCCACAGGACTATGGGAAAACCCTCCAGGATCTCGCAGCCAAAGTGTCCTAGGAGGTCTTCCTCCACCACCGCCACCACCAATCTCTCATCGAAATGGCTACCGCCCTGACCAGTTCGTAGAGCACCCTCAGCCGCATCCACATTCCCACACTGACCCACCTCTGCTTTCTGGCAGGCATCTGAACTCCTCCTCACGACTGGATGTGTCGGGCCTTCCTTCACGCTCCCACTTTTCCGCCCATGGCAAGAAGGTGACGGGGGCATCAGGCCAACGTTGGCTGCCAGTTCACGTCCTGAGAGATTGGCGTCAAGGACACAGCAGTGATCAGGAGTCTTATGCAGAGTCTACAGACGGATGGTCCAGTGCTAACTGTAGCACCCTGCCACCACCCATGAGTAAGATTCCAGCCGACCGGTACCGTGCTGCAGGCGAGATCGCCTCACAGCCTCACCGGCTCCATGCACAGAAGGACGAGTGGACTAAGAAGCTGTTTGGGGAGAAGAACCTACGAGAGCAACTGAACGATGGCAAAAGAACGAAAGATTCAGAGAAGAAGGTAAGATATAATTTTTTTTGGATTATCAATGCAATTTCTGTACTTTTGATCAAAATCAGTAAGGCTACTGAATTCAAGAGGAGTTGACCCCAAATTGAAGTGCATTCAAAATTACAATAGTAATTGATACTAAGGTGAGAATTAGTGAGTAATTTATTTTAAATTTGTTATTAGTGCAGTACGCTGGTTAATGAGCCAGGGAATGTGTTACTCAAACCACTGTTTGTGAAATGAAAAAGAAAAAACCTTGCAGCCTGGAATCCTTAATGTGCCTGGAATGGATAGCACTTTTCCCCTTGTTCTTATTATCAGGCACAGCATGATCTTTTGCTGTTTTCAATTGCATTGGGAATTTTATCCTTTCCAAACAACACAAACAATGAATCACAACATTTCACTCCAACTGATATTCTCAATTGTTTTGTTTAAAATGTGTTGTTTCGCTTCGTTTAGTAAAACTGCACACTGTCAAAAAGAATTCTGTCAAATAGGTGACATGCATAGCCAGGCTGAAAATACCTCATTCCCATTTGCTGGTTCAGCTGTGGCTCCTCGCTTGGAGGGAACATGTTAAAACTGACCCTGAGACGAGAAGATTGAGATACAAAGCTGGGTTCGTATCAATCTCCCAATGGAAAATTTTGAGTTCAAATGGCTGTGAGCTCCTACTTTGCTCTGGCTGCCACTGATGGGCCTCTAGCAGCTGACAGCAGATCACTCATATTGAAGTCTTGAATCTGGGTGGTAGATGCTAAATCAATCTAAATGAGATACTTTCAGAAATAGTTTACCCAAACAGGAAAATTCAGTCATCATCGATTCATGTTGATGCAAAACCCATCTGAAACGGTGAAGTTTAGTAGGCTAGATTGGGAATTGCCATAAAAGTATTTCTTTTGACTCCAATGTATTCCAAGAAACTTCACATGAGGATGAAATATCAGTATTCTTTAGGTAGCTGACTATTGGCTGAATTACTAAGCTTTCTAAATTTACACATATTCTCAGATATTTTGTAACAAAAATCCTAAATCAAATATGAATAATATCTGTGTTCCACACCATTTAAACCAGGCTTTATGTACAGTTGTCATTTACAGTTGCCCAGAATTGCTCCTGGAGCCAACAATGTCCACAGGCCCAAAGCAACAAAACAGACAGCATTGATTGGATTTCCCAGAATAGTACAGTAGCGGTTACATCATCATCATCTGTGCTTTGACAATAGCTTCAGGGACTACTAAATACAGTAAGACATATCAGGCATCATTGGCCTGTGTTCCTTTAAGGAATTGTTTTCAGTTCATTCTCTGCTTGTTCAATCACTTGTTCAATCATTTTATGTTTAAATTTATACATTGTATGTATAAAGGAAAGTGGCATTTTATTGTGGCATTTCACAAAATGTAATACACTGCCTACACTAAGTAATTTAAATAGTGTGATTTGAAAATTGTAAATATTTCATGTTCTCTCTAAATTAAAGGGTTTGTTCAAAAATGAAAATTCTATCATTAATTACTTACCCTCATGTCACACCCGTATTCTTCCGTTCATCTTCAGAACACAAATGAAGATATTTTTGTTGAAATCCGATGGCTCAGAGAGGCCTCCATTGACACCAATGTCATTTCCTCTCTCAAGACCCATAAAAGGCACTAAAGACGTCGTTACAATGCTCATCTCACTACAGTGGCTCCTACAATAATTTTATAAAACAACAACAGTTTTTGTGCGCAAAAAATAAATAAATAACGACTTATATAGTGATGACTGATTTCAAAACAATGTTTCGAACGTTATGAATCAGTGTATCGATTCATGGTTCGGATCGCCAATGTCACGTGATTTCAGCAGTTTTAAACTTCCGGATCATGATAAATCAATGCGCTAACTTTGTTTTGAAATCAGACCATGACTATATTATTTAGATTTTTTGCGCACAAAGACTATTCTCGTCGCTTCATAAAATTATTGTGGAATCACTGTAGTGAGATGAGCATTGTAATGACGTCTTTAGTGCCTTTTATGGGTCTTGAGAGAGGAAATGACATTGGTGTCAATGAAGGCCTTTCTGAGCCGTTGGATTTCAACAAAAATATCCTCATTTGTGTTGTGAAGATGAACGAAAGTCTTACGGGTGTCGAACGAAATTAGGGTAAGTAATTAATGACAGAATTTTTATTTTTGGGTGAACTAACCCATTAATGTGGTAATAAAAACATGTATAAACATGATAAAATTCCTTAATTATTAAAACGTGTAGTTGCTAAGGTGCATTATCTGTTAATTTTACGACAACCTTTTAACCTTAACCTAAAACGCAACAAAATAAAATGTGTAATTCAAAACACAGGTAAAACACCAGGGGAAAAAAATCAATACTGAAAATACATTGGGTCTTTACGTCTATTCACAGTGATTCCTTTCATTATTTTAGTTGAAACTTTATTGTCTGTTTTGTGACATCATGAAAGAGATAGAGAAAACGTAGCACTTGCTTGGCATCCACATGTGGTCATGAGTAGATATCCTACTCACCAACAGGCGGCACTGTTCGACTGTCTGTGCCAAACAGGTCAAATACCTTGTTGCAGGATATGATGATTCTTCTCCATCTATTTTGACTCCTAAATGCATTTTATTTTCAAATGATTATTCTGTGGTTTAAAGGTGGTATTAAGTTATTTTATTTATTATTATTTACTTTTATTGCACAAACATTGTTTGGTTTCATATTATAATAAAATAGTTTTTTTTTTTTAAGTAATAGAAAAAAAAAATGTTGAGGCCCCTTATTGTCTATGGTTAATGTAATGAATACAACTGACATATGTCAAAAATCTCTTTAACACAATTTGACTAAAAGTCATTACAAAAATGGGCCCAACTGTATCTGCTGTATAAGATTTAGGTTTCACCTTATTTTGATGGTCCCTTTAACACATTCTGTTTATTTTAAGTAACGTTGCACCTACATGTCTACTAACTCTCATTAGTATGTTAGTAGAGTATTAGTAGACTGGAAGGGTTAAGATTAGAATAAGTTCACATGTAGAGTTCACATGCAAAGTTACTTATAATGGCTCTTGGAGGACCATCACAATAAATAGTTAGCAGATGTTAAGCTGAAAGTCTACTAATACTCTGATGACAGTTAATTAATGTAGTTGCGAAGTTACTAATTGTCAACAGAATTTTTAAAAGGAACCATCAAAATAGTGTTACCAATAACTGTTCACTATTTCATGTTCATATTATTTGTAAACTACCCACCTACAATGAGTACAACTGTGAGCCTTATGTATTGTGAATTCCACTTAAGTCATGTCAAGACTTGAGGAAAGAGAAATGTTGTCAAAGTTAACACGCTCTTCTGAATCATAACCAAAAATGGACTCTAAAGGCCAGTTACACCAAGCAATAACCATATCGATAAAGATATAGTTCTAAAAATTGTTCTAAATGTAAAAGAATAGCAAGTCCACATCTCAACCATAACAATGCACAAAGAAGCAATATTTTTAAAGTCACTTTCATGATTGACAATCAGAATCCATTTCTGCTTTAAGAACTATAGAGCATTTAAAGCAGCAAACGACAACAGTGCGCTCTTTATAATAATCAGAACATATGTGTAGTCCGCTAGTTATTGTTCCTGCACGGGCCTTAATGCTTAAACATCCTTGTGGAGTGTTGTTTTATCATAAAAGATTGAGATGGTTATGGTTTTGACTATATATGAGTACTTTTCGTAGTGTCTGGATTGTAATTGTACTGTGAAAGCTTTGCTTCACAGTCCTACAGAGAGCGAGATAGTTTTGAGATGGTTATGAAACCGATAAACAGATAACTTATGTTTTTATAGTAACGTTCTTGGTATGGTTTGTCATTCCCTCCTCATGGATGAAGTAAACAGGAAAGACAGCTCCTCAGAGCTCTTCAAAGATAGCTCCTCCCTGATAAGTCTAAAAGGTCTATGTAGCGCAAAGTACGTCTTCTGCTCCCCACAGGAATCCATGATGTTATCTCAATCCTAACACAACTGCACCTTAAAGGGATAGTTCACCCAAAAATGATAATTCTGTCACCATTTACTCACCCTTAAGTTGAGTATATGATGACAGAATTTTCATTTTTGGGTGAACTATCCTTTTGAAAATGACCCAGTGATTTACTCACCCTCAAGCCATCCTAGCTGTATGACATTCTTTCTTCAGACGAATCAATTGGAGTAAAATATGTCCTTGCTATTCCAAGCATTATAAGGGTAGCGAATGGCCCCACATTTTTGGGCTGCCATTCACTGCCATTATAAAGCTTGGATTAGCCAAAACATTCTTTAATATTACTCTGATTGTATTCGTCTGAAAGAAGAAAGTCATATACAGCTAGGATGGCTTGAGGGTGAGTAAATCACTGGGTCATTTTAATTTTACGGTGAACTATCACTTTAAGAGGGGAGATAGATAGAGAAAGAAACTATAACAGAAAAATGGTTTTGAAAGAAAGCTACACATAGTATAGTTATAGAATATATAAATCAATAGATCAATAAGGGATATGATATGTTAAAAACAGGAGAGAATGTGGTACTTTGAGACTTTTCAGCTTGTATACCTACCATTCACTTTTTGGCAACCTAAAAAAAGAGCTTTAGGCTGTAAGCATAGTCATATGAGCATCATGTTTCTGTTTTTTTCTCTCTCTCTTTAATTAGTCTTTTGAAGTATATAAATATAAAACTTTAAAAAAATCCCTCCTAGGATTCAACTTCTAAGTAATACACACAAAAAAGAGCAGCTCTCACTAACATCTGGAACATTTAGTGTTGTGTTCCAAAACCCAAGTTGTCAGCTTTATGCTTCTTTTCATCAACCGCCTGAAAGATTCATCAGAGGAATGTAGTTTAGTCCATGATATTTCCTATCGATTAGTTCACAACGGCGTGCTGCTCAATTACCATGGGAACCGCTGGGGTTCTGAAGAGTGGGTCACTCATGCTTGTCTCTCCTTTTCCTCTATGACTGATGTTTTTTTTGTTTTTTTTATTATACCCAATATGGCTATCCTCGTATCCAGGCATCCAGAAAGGATGCAGAATATAAGAACAGTTGTTGGAACTACGAGAGCAGTCTTTTTGTTTTCTTTAAATTTTTGGTTTAAATCTTTAGTTTTTCCTCTTCTTTAAAGTCGCCATGAAATGGATGTTGCAATAGTTTTTTCTTCCACACGGTGACATGTATCTTAGTTAAACAAGTGCTTCTCGAACAAGAACAATGATCTCAATTTGATTTCATTGGATGTGGTGATTTGCTATTGATGTGATGCCATGCGAGTGACAGGTTATCACGCCCTCTCATCAGTAAACATGTCACTAGATAAAAGATGAAAGAGGAAAGGGAAGTTATTTTGATTAAAGATTATGAGGTCACAATATTTTAAAAAAAAATGTGCACAGAAACACGCACTTCAATGTTTAATATTAAATTAAAAAACAAGAATTGCCTATTTTGTCATAGTCACTAAGTTCATACAATGATATGCTTTACATACACCCATCAGACATAACATTATGACCTAATATTGTGTTGGTCCCCCATTTGCTGACAAAATAGCCCTGACACATCAAGGCATAGACTCCAATAGACCCCTAAAGGTGTGCTGTGGTATATGGCACCAAGATGTTAGCAGCAGATCCTTTAAGTCCTGCCAGTTGCGAGGTGGGGTCTCCATGGATCGGACTTGGGGTTCTGGGGAATTTGGAGGCCAAGTCAGCACCTCAAACTCTTTGTTGTGCTCCTCACAACATTCCTAAACCATTTTTGCTTTTGTGGCAGGGCACAATTATCCTGCTGAAAATGGCCACATCCACTAGGGTACCAATACCGTTTCCATGAAAAGGTGTACATGGTCTGCAACAATGCTTAGGTAGGTGGTACGTGTCAAAGTAACATCCACATGGATGAACGGACCCAAGGTTTCTCAGCAGAACATTGCCTAAAGCATCACACTGCCTCCACTGGTTTGCCTTCTTCCCATAGTGCATCCTGGTGCCATGTGTTCCCCAGGTAAGCGATACACGTACCTGGCCATGCACGTGTTGTCAAAGAAAACGTGATTCATATGGACCAGGCCACCTTCTTCACTGCTCCATGGTTCAGTTTTGGTGCTCATGTGCCGACTGTTGGCACTTTCAGCGGTGGGCAGGGGTCAGCATGGTCACCCTGACTGGTCTGCAGATATGCAGCCCCATTCGCAACAAACTGTGATGCGCTGTGTTTTCTGACACCTTTCTATCAGAACCAGCATTATCGCCGGTTCACCACTATTTCTTCCTTGGACCACTTTAGACCACTGCAGACTGGAAACTCCCCACAAGAGCTGCCATTTTGAAGATGCTCTGACCCAGTCGTCTAGCCATCACAATTTGGCCCTTGTCAAACTTGCTCAAATCCTTACGCTTGCCCTATTTTCCTGCATTCATCACATTAGCTTTGACGACAAAATGTCCACTTGCTCCCTAATATGTCGCACATACTAACAGGTGCCGTAATGAACAGTTTTTCTTAACTGTAATATCTTTTAAGGGTCCTGACCTGTGTTCATGTGTTTCCATTGCACTGATCATTTGTCCCCTACTGATTCTCTAAGGATTCCTTTTATGGTATGTGAATGATCATGATGTCTTTGCATGCTTGTGATGGAGAGAGATATTATGTAAATGTCTCTTCTTGTTAGACTTAAAGGGATAGTTCACCAAAAATGTTAATTCTGTCATTGTGTACTCGCCGTAATTCCATACCTCTATGACTTACTTTCTTCTGGGGAGCATAAAGGAAAATATTTTGAGGAAAACTGTTTGATTACCAACATTCTTCAAAATATCTTCTTTTGTGTTCTGAATAAGAAAGAAAGTCACAAGGATTTGGAACAATATTGGTGAGTAAATGATGACAGCATTTTCATTTTGGTGTGACTATCCCTTTAAATGTGGAAACATACATGTGCATAGCTAAAGTATGTACTATTCTCCTGACCCTCATGTGCATGTAGTCACATGTGTTGGCATATTTGTGTGTGTGCATATGTTTGTTAGCACTTGATGTGTCATAATGATGAGCCTGAACACACAAAGTGCTCAATGTTTCTAGGCAACACAGGAGACCATTTGATTATGCTGCTCGTCATCTGAACAATCAGTCTCTAAAGTTTAGCCTATGAAAATTATCCCTCTCAGCCTGCGTCTCCGTCTGACACCCTGACAAATAGTTTGCCCATCTTTGTACATTCGTCCTTCGGGTTCTCTGTCTGGTGTTGCTGTTAGGCTTTCTCCGAACGCAAAACATGACATGGTGTCGCGTCATTAAGTATTTACAGAATTGATTAGGGTTAATCCTGATGTGTGTATTTTTATTTGTTAACTTAAAATACTTTCTTTTATATGAGGTAAATGTTTTGAGAATGTGTAAATACTGTTTCTGTGAGGCTTTGCACCTGGTACATGACAAATTAGGCAAAAAAAACCCCTTAGACTTAAAGGAATAGTTCGCCCTTAAAGGAATAGTTCACCCTAAAAAAGAAATTCTCTCACCATTTACTCTACATTGGGAGTCAGTAGTCACCAAAACTGTTTGAGTACCAAGATTTTTAAAATATCTTTTTTTGTTTTTCACATGAAGAAAGAAAGTTGTACAGATTTGGGATGACAGGAGGCAGAGAATTGTAATTTTAAGGGTGGAGGATGCTTTTAAAGTGCAGTCACGTATTCTGTCATTTGGTGTGTTTTCGTTGGCGAAATTTAGTAATTTCAGTAGGAATTCATACTATCAAATTTTTTGTCTGAGGGCAAAAGATTTCCCCTCGCAGTTTACAAGTTCAAGTTAATCACATAAATTCGCTGCATTGACAAAAAGAAAGCTGCTTCATAAATTACTATATAATTGACAAAAAGACAAAGGATCTTTTTAGCCCACAGTCTAACTAGTTGTTACATTTAAAGGAACACTCCACAGTTTTTAGAAATAGGGCTTATTCAACTTTTTTCCTACATGTAGATATGTGGGCAAATGCAGTTTGTCTCAGTACATGCATTGTTTTAGTTTGGCAGGGTCGCCGCTAGCTTAGCTTAGCATAATGAATCGAATCCTATGTTGCCAGCTAGCATGTCCCGAGTAAAAGTGATCCAAAAAATAAATAAAACCCACCTAATTACTTCTTGTGGCTCGCGTATTCACAACGAGTACAAATAGCGATGCAGATTAAGACAGGCGAAGCACTGCTACTTGGGCGCTGAGATATCTCGCAACACATTGCGATTTCTCAACAGCTGGAGGACGTGAGGATAAGAGCCGTGATATCTCTGTGCACATGTAGTAGTTCTTCGCCTGTGCTTCCCCGTAATATAGTAATAAGTCAATATCTGCCTAGGAAATTGCCTAGTCTTACTCTGCAGCGCTATTTGTACTCGTTGTGAATACGCAGGCCACGAGAAGTAATTTGGTAGGGTTTTTTTGGAACATTTTTACTCGGGACATGCTAGCTGGCAACATAGGATTACATTCATTATGCTAAGCTAAGCTAACGGCGACCCTGGCACACTAAAACATTGCATACACTGAGACAAAAATGCATTTGTCCGCATATCTAAATGTAGGAAAGAAGTTGAATAAGCCCTATTTCTATAAACGGTGGAGTGTTCCTTTAAGAAAGTCATATCTAGGAACCAAAATATCGCAGACTTTGGGCAGCAAAGAAACACCCTAACAACCACCCTATCACTTTAGTGGCAGTTGAAAGTTTTACAAATGCAAGAAATACTTAAATTAAAAGAAAAATGTGTGTGTGTATATGTATGTATTTTAGTAAAACTGTGTGGTGATGCTAGTAGCAAAAACATCACACTTAAATTAAAACCCTCAATGGGAAATCCTCATAAAACTTTGCTGATAAAAAAAAAAAAAAAAAAAACATTATGGTAACCTTCACAGTTAAGTTTTTGCACGTACACCAAAGCGCATTCTCATTTCCCTAAGGGAGGGAGCAAACTCTGTGTCTGTTCATGTGATCTTGTGCTATCACCATAATGAAATCAAACAGTGCGACGAGAGTTGTTTACTGGCTCCTCTGTGTATTTCACACATGGAGTGGATGAGGAAAGTTCAAAAATAGTGAGAGGGAGACAAAACATGTATCACTTACATCTCTCAAGAGACAGTTTTGGTGGAAATTGTCATGTAATTATTCAACCTGACCACCAGACTGAATTATGGATGAAGGATGTAAACTGTGTAGAGGTCGGATGAATGATCACGAGTAAACTATCATTATAATCCTTCAGAAATGATTTGGTGCTCAAGAAACATGTATTAACTGTTGTGCTGCTTAATGAATTGGTGAAAACTCTAAAACGTTTCTTTAAATATAGAAAGTTTCAAAGAATAGCATTTATTAAAAAAAATATTTTTGTAATAATGCAACAGACTTACTATCACTTTTGATCAATTGAATGCATCCTTGCTGAATAAAAGTATTAATTTCATCTTGACCCCAAACTATATTGTCCCTTATCTGGTGGAAATTCTGTTGCGTTCCAATTATAATTGCATGAAACTTTGTAACATTGTGAATTTTAACGTATGCATCGCAATATCAAAGTTCGTATGAGGTGCTTAAAGTTCTTGAATTTAACTTACTGAAATTTAAGTCCTTGAAAACCCTTGAAAAGGTGTACTTGAGAAGTGCATTATTGAAAGACAATATATGTGAAATCATTTTTTTGATTGTTTGATTTTTATATATATATATATATATATATATATATATATATATATATATATATATATATTTATTTTTTTATCAGGGGTTGGGCGGTCAGTTTACAAAATTTAAAGGCAATATATTTATCATAGCATGCCAGCATTGTTATATAAAATATTATGTGTTGAATAATAATGGCTATTACAAACTATATATAAGAAAACGTGATTCATCAGACCATGCCAGTATCTATTTACCTTTTTAGTGTTTAAGATAAAAACATTTTTTGATAAGTGAGATCTCTGATTGAAGTCCTTGAAACCAAAAAGGGGTAAAATTTCATTTTACAATATCTGTACGAACCCTGAAATATGTATTGTATAATGAGGACAATTGCATTATAAATATTTTGGTCAAACACAGTACAAAAAATGGGAAATTGTCATGTCTACGTTACTAATGTCTTTCCCTCTGTTTCTCACAGGGTGGAAGGTTCAAAAGCATCACTATGGGCTTTCCTCAGCGTTCCTCCGGCAGACGATCTTTTGGACGTTCCAAGCGTCTCAGTATGGCTCGCTCACTCGACGACCTTGAGGTGAGGTTCCCCAAATGCTTCGTTTTTTCCCCTCTCCAGACGTAGGCCTCCACCTTTCTCTGTATCTCTCTCTCATTTTCACTTAAAACCTTCCCAGCATTCCGATCCTATCAGCCGGAGGGTTGGGAATGATTACATAAGGAATGAGCAACCTACGCAGTGCTTCAGGGACAAGAGACATGAAAAGTGAAACAAACACACACAATCAACCTTTTGGCGAGTAGAACTGTAGGGGCCTTATTTATGAAGCATCGGCTGTACGCCTGTAAAACAGATTTGACACCGCAGCGAGGGAATTCCAGTGTGTTAATGTCCCTGGTCACACTCGCACACGTAAGTTTAATTTTAGACCCAGCAGTCAAAGAGATAGAGTGCATCAGCGTGTCATGTGACGCGCGCGCAAATGTAGTGACGGCAGATTGTCATGGCAACGGAGGAGACTGTGATACGTGGATGGTGTAATTTTCAGATGGAAGCGCTCAGGGCAAGAAAAAACTGACAGCACGTCACATCTCAGTCTGGCCTGATAGCCAGCATGCCAGTGGTTATTATAGGGTGTGTGTGTGTGTGTGTGTGTGTGTGTGTGTGTGTGTGTGTGTGTGTGTGTGTGTGTGTGTGTGTGTGTGTGTGTGTGTGTGTGTGTGTGTGTGTGTGTGTGTGGGTGTGTGTGTGTGTGTGTGTGTGTGTGTGTGTGTGTAAAATTAGAGGGTTAATTTGTAACACTAACGCTGAAGTGTTTTTATTTTTTTTATTTTTACACATTTCTTCTATTTCAGCTTGATTTGCAGAGACAACTATAAGTAAGCCATTTTTACACTGATGTGCCTGAAAAGTGAAAACACTGTTGATCTGTGGTGCTATAAAAAAAAACATTGCATGCTTTGTTAGAGCATGCTGCCCTGCTTGATTAGGGGAGCTGTTTTTTTTGCTTGACCAACCGCAGTGATGAGGTAAATGATGGAAAGAAAATCATTATTTTTAGTGCTGCAGAAATTGCACACTTCAGCTTTAACATTACCATTAACATTCACTAATATTATTAGAAGCATAGCAAATAGTGGTGCTTGCCAAGGCAAATATCACTATTAGCATTTCTCCATTGATAAGTGGGACAGCCATGAGCATTGTCCTAGACCCTCTGATAAGGGGCTCAGTAAAGTCCTCCTTGGTATAGCATAATGATTGAGTAAAATTAGGGGTTCCTACCCATATAACCTTTGTTTTTGGCCCATGAATTTAACCACTAAGTTTTTAACATTAGTACATTACTCACTCTGCACAATTGTGTTATAGATATAAATGGTAGGCTAAATCATGGAGCTTGTTGAGTTGAGCCAACAATAAAAAAGGCAAAACAGCTCTGCTCCATCTTTTGGTGTCTTTAGGGTCTATTTCAAGTCGTGGGTTCAGTTTCCTGGGAATAACACGTTTACATTTATGTAATTCTCAGATGATTTTGGCTAAAACCACTTACATTTCATTCAAAATATATTTTATTAGAGATTGTATGTAGACTTTATTATTAGACTGCCATCTGAATGCACTCTAAATAGCTTTGGATAAAACCTTTTCCATATGCATACAATGTAAAGATATACAAATCTTAAAACTGTAAGAATAATTATTACATTTAAATATTATATAAAAATATTATTTAATTATCTTCTTTACATTATAATTATATAATATAGCAATTTAATTATATGCTATGACATTACATTCATAAATATATATAAACATGTAAACATATATATATATATATATATATATATATATATATATATATATATGTGTGTGTATATTTTTTTTACTCTAACTTTTTTTTCATTAACTCTAAACCTCTAATGTATTAAATATGACTGTGTTTATTAAATATACTGTATGTTTAATTTTAATTACATAATTATTGTTAAATAAATATCTGCAAAATCTACTCTGTTTTCGAAAGGTTATCAGTGATTCAGTGATTAGTTGGTAATAATTATATATATTATAATCATACCTTTGTCCACTATTATAAGTGATCTGTCGATAATGATTAACTCATCCCCGAAAACAGTTACTCTTTTGGACTTGTTTAGTCTCATGATCAAATCCTTTCTCTTTTAAAGAGCAGAAAATCCCTCTTTACCAGCTGAGTCACATAGTGTGAATGTGAGTCTCCGTGCCACTCTGACGGGACAGTCACACTGTTGATCGGGCATGATAAGATAAAAGAATGAAACGCTTCCTCTAGTTAGTAACTGGAACAAACACTGGCCTGATTACATAAAGCGAGTATTGGGTAAAGAAGAGAGCAGGTCTTAAGAGCAGGGAGATTTTCATCTATGCTGTTCAAATGCTAACAAATGCATTGATATTTAAGACAGAAACTGCAATAATGCTGTGAAAATAATAATTAATATATAATATGGAAATAAAGGTTGAATGTTGTATTTTTTTTCCTCTTGCTTCTATCATTTTCCTAAAGTTTCTCTCTCTTTTATTTCCTTTCATCTCTCTGTCTTGTTTTCCGGTGGCTTCGTCTCTTTTCTCAGAGCTGTACATATGCAGGGTGGCGGCACTTGTGTGTGAACAGAGCTCGCTTTGTGAAGCAGCACCGTAATTAGTGTGTGTGTGTGTGTGTGTGTGTGTGTGTGTGTGTGTGTGTGTGTGTGTGTGTGTGTGTGTGTGTGTGTGTGTGTGTGTGTGTGTGTGCATGTGCTAATGAGCATTAAGCAGCATTCTTCTCGTTAGTGGAGACTCTGGTTAACTCACACACTTTCTGTAGTGAGGCATGAATGTGCATACACACTCTTAAATCACATGCTAATTGAATACTGTCCTTAAATGCTGTGACACACACTCTCAAGCTCTGAGATGAACATACACAAACAACATCAGGAAAGGCACTAATTATCGACTTCTCCAGTACACACACAGACACACACCACACACTTCCTCTGGCTGGCCTATCATGTTAGAGAACGCGAGCTATGCAGTTATCTTGTCAGCGAGTGTTTACCCAGTGAGATGGCATTTCTCTTCATGCCCACAAACACTGTGTGACATCATGCCAACCTTTCGAGCCTTTAGTTTGCTCACTGAGCCAACAAATTTCACCCTCCCCCCAATTCAAAACTAATCGTGACTATCGTTGAGAGTCACGAATACATTTATTTTTAAATGCAAACTCATTTTACAAGGGTAATTTAAACTGAAAGGCACTCCTGAGACTGACTGACTTCATAAACAGACCCTGGAAGGGAACTTGAAGTACACATCTCTGGTCCTGTGTTGAATGATTTTAAAGAAAATTAGTATCTTAATCTTTCATCAAAGATAATTAACTTTGAGTAACTTCAAGTATGACTTTTTGGCTGATGTCATAAATATTCCCCTCCATCCACCACATAAAACAAGGACATTAAATAATAAATAATAATAAATAAAAACATGTATTTTGAAAAAGTGCCTATGTAGTTTTAAGATTGTATTAATTTACATAACTTCCAGATCTAGAAACCACACTTTTTATACTAGGCTATTCCAGCTTTTCACAGAGATGGAAAACCCTGGTTCTTTAATGAACATGTAAGTCTCGTTCACACCAAGGAAGATAACAATAAATAAATCGTTCTAAATAATAAAGAATAGCAGTCCACACCACAGCTATAACGATAACGGCCCAGAGAAACAATATTGTTATGATAAAAACAGAATCTAAAATCAGAATCTATCAACAAGTTCGAGCATTTAAAGCAACAGATAAGCACGCCTGCAGAATGGTGTGGATGCTAATATAGTTATCTTTATATTCCTCATTGTTGGTGTGAACAGGCTTTAAAGGGCTAGTTCATCCAAAAATTTAATTTATGTCATTAATCACTCACCCTAATGTCGTTCCACACTCGTAAGACCTACTTTCATCTTCGGAACACAGTTATATTTTATTTTTTATAAAATTGTATAATTTATATTTCAGATATTTTATATTTAGTCTAAGAGCTTTTCTGTTCCTTCATGAAAGTAAATGCACACTATACTCTCCATGTCTAGAAAGTTAAAAAAAAAAAACATAATGAAAGTAGACCATATGTGACATCAGTTAGTTAATTAGAATCTCTTGAAACATCGAAAATTTTGTTCCAAAAATCACGAAAACTACGACTTTATTCAGCATTGTCTTCTCTGTGTTTGTTTTCAATCCTCAAATAAAGATTAAAACGGTTATGAATCAGCGTATTGATTCATGACTCAGATCACCAATGTCACGTGATTTCAGCAGTTTGGCACGCGATCCGAATAATGAATCAATCCGCTGATTCATAACCATTTTAATCTTTATTTGAGGACTGAAAACAAGTATGGAAGAGAAGATAAGTAAGGGATAATGTACACCCAGCCGGTTGTTATCGCAGAATAAACCCTGTCAGAGTGATTAGGACCCCGACGCGAAGCTGATCACTCTGACGGGGTTTATTCTGCGATAACAACCGGCTGGGTGTACATTATCCCGCTTATTACACGGCTACTAGTCTCAAATAAATAAGATTAACTTATTACAAGTTATAAGAATAACTTGAGATTAAATATTTGATTAGCTCTTACGCAAAGCTTCCGCGAAGACAAACAGTTCCAACCTGCTTTAAGCCTTTATCTATTGCCGAAGATTTGCCATATACCCTTGCTAAATGTTGAAAATAAATGCTGAAAGGGTTAGTTCACCCAAAAATGAAACCAAGCCTATGATTTACTCACCCTCAAGTTATCGTAGGTGTATATGACATTCTTCTTTCAGACAAATACAATCGGAGTTCTATTTAAAAAGTCCAGGCTAACATTAATCCAAGCAGTAGTTGTAGTTGTGTTTGAAGTCCATAAAAAATGCAGCTGTCCGTCAAATAACGTGCTCCACTCGACTCCGATGAGTTAATAGAGCCTTCTGATTCGAATCGATGCGTTTGTGTAAGAAAAATATCTATATTAAAAACGTTACAAAGGAAACATGCCTTGAAGTCTTCCATTGTAACCCACGCCTGTTTACGCCACAGGATGGCGCCAGCGTTAAGCATAGAAGTAGTACCGGTCAAGATAACTCGTAGTACCCGTATGAGCGGGTGTTATCTGGAAATAACATACAGCTGGAATGCGCGATTGACCAATCACAATCAAGTATTTCACAGAGCCGTGTAATAATGCTGAATAAAGTCGTAGTTTTTGCTATTTTTGGACCAAAATGTATTTTCGATGCTTCAAGAGATTCTAATTAACTAACTGATGTCACATATGGTCTACTTTGAAGATGTTTTTATTCCCTTTCTGGACATGGACAGTATAGTGTGCATACACTTTCATAAAGGAACAGAAAAGCTCTCGGACTAAATATAAAATATCTTAAACTGTGTTCTAAAGATGAACGGAGGTCTTACGGTCTTACGGGTGTGGAACGACATTAGGGCGAGTCATTAATGATATCAATTTAATTTTTGGCTGAACTAACCCTTTAAGTCTTATCTTGACTATATAAATAATACTGTTTTTATGTTGCATGATAGAAATGTAATTGCATAATCGGATATGCTGTATGCATGCTTGCTCAAACAACTTGGTGACAGGGTAGCCGGTGCACATTTGTATGGATCCTCGCTGTATGTTTGGGGCAATGGGCCTGAATGATTGCAAAATTTGAATAATTTTTAGAGTCTTGAGAAGATTGTGGCATACATGAAGTCATGCATCTGTGAAATCAGCCTTGAGCAACAAGACTCATGATGGTTCAATCTTCATAAGTTTACACACTGTTCATGGAACATTAGAATTGTGGATACGTTTTTTTTAAAATAATATTAATTCTCAAAATTTTAACCTAAATACTGTTTTGTTGTGCAACGCAAGGCATAATTAAATATTAATGACACAGCACTGGAAAAGTATTTCCTGTAGTTGAAAAACTTGATTAAAAAACAAGATAGAATCCCAATAAATTATGCAACCCAGAAAGCAACTCTTCTCAACTCTGTCTTGTGACTGCCTGATTAAGACATTTTTTTCAGAATCACTCTGTTTGTACATGTATTTTCGTGTATTGTACGTGTATTTTCTCACCCATATGTTTATGAGTCTAGATGGGTGTATAAACTCATTGTACAATTTGTTCAATAAATAGTATAAGCAGTATGGTGGTTTTTTAACTCTCTGCGGCCGAGTCAAATACGCTCAGCTGCATGTACCATCACATCAGTCACAAATTCTGACTGATTTATCACAGTGATGATACTGCTTTGCTCCAGGGTCCAAAAAACAGACCCCTCAGATTCTTAAACACCACTTATAGAGATAACAGGGTTGGGACTTGTTAAAGAATGTAGCTCTTCATACCAGATTTATGCTTTTAATAGTGCCTGTCAAACAAGACAAATCCACACACAAACAAGCAAAGACGAACAATTCAATGTTCCGGATATGTTTTGTTGTGCACATTGACTGTGATTATACACACACTGAAATAAACACATGCCAGGAAGCTGAACCCCCTTAATTGTATACACACACACACACACACACACACACACACACACACACACACACACACACACACACACACACGTTTGTTTTTGTGAAATGTGGGGACATTCCATTGGCGTAATGGTTTTTATACCGTACAAACTGTATTTCCTATCCCCTTACACTGCCCCTACCCCTAAACCTACCCATCACGGGAAACATTCTGCATTTTTACTTTCTCCAAAAAACTCATCCTGTATGATTTATAAGCTTTTTGAAAAGTGGGGAAATGGTCAAGGTCCTCATATTTCAGCCTCTCCTTGTAATACCTATGTCATACCCATGTCATTATACACATTTGTGTCCTGATATTTCACAAAAACACACACACACACACACACACACACACACACACACACACACACACACACACACACACACACACACAGAGTGATTCTTTCACGCTCCCTTCTTTAAGTAGATGCTGTGCTCAAGGCATACAAAGTAGGTGACACAACACATTGTGTAAATAACATGAAGAATCCCACTGTGAAGCACTTATATTTCAGTGTGTGCGTGTGTGTGTGTGTGTGTGTGTGTGGCTGTTTCTCACGCCTCTGTGAAGTATATGAGAGTGAGCGCACACACACTCACTCCCGCTTGCGAGCGTGTCTCTGCATCTCTGTCTGTGAGCCCTGGGCTCTGTGGGCGGAATAGGAATTACAGCGGAGTGGGTGGAAAGACCGAGAGAGCGAGGGAGAGAGAGAAATGGGGGGAGAGAGAGAACCAAACGACACAAGACGCAGGGACAGTGACAGGGACAGACTGTGAACACGGACTCTTTGCACACTTGTGTATGCTCACACATGCCGTATTGGACGCAGCCAGTGGATGGATGTGTTTGCAGAGCGGGGAGTCATTTAACGCCCAACTGTGGAGTCTAACACTGCCATACATGGAGCCAACTTTAAGCGTCAATCCTGATGGAGTGAGTACCTGTATATGCACATTTGTACGGACTAGTGTGCTTGTTTGATCTGTCAAGTCATGTTGTGTTTAGAGGCAGAGTATTTTAGTTGAGGTGGGGTTGTGGATGCTCTGTCAGTTTTCTATCGCTTGAGTCTCTGTTTGTTGTTAATATTTAAGAGTAATGTTGGGATCAGGAGGTGCTCTTTGGATTTTAACACCACTTGCACGAGTACTTGTGCGATCTTGCTTTGGAATGCAGGTCCTTGTCTGTTTAAACCTCAAATTAGTTTAAAAACTGCTGAGGGACAGGTTAGCAAGTGAATTTTGCTTATTAAATGCTCATTTGATGCCATTCATTAATATGGTTTGTGCTTTTATATACTTTATATTTTTAATTATGTTGTTGTATGTTAAAGCAATTAGCAATACAAAATATATTTGCACATGTAATTATATATTTTACCTTTTATGGTTTGATCACGAATCATCTTGCATATGATAATCATGTGGCCTAAATTGTCCAATCAGGTGTTATAGAATTCTTATGAGCTCCTGATGAAAGATTTCTGTATTTGCCATCATTTTTTTGATTTTTTTTTTGTTTGTTTATAGTTATACAGGTGTCATATGAGCAATTTTGTCTTCATTCTCACTATATCAATTGCTTGAAAATGTGTTTTGTTGAAATTGTACAGGTTTAGACAAAACATATACTTCACATGAAGCTGCCCTCCCCTTAGAGAAAGAATACTAATCAAAAATTGTCAGATAATTTAATCAGATGTCATTGAGGAAGTTATGTGAAACATTATGAAACATGAATACTTTGTTCGTGAACTCATTTGGTATTGCAGTGAAGTTTGGGGAAAAGTACTTTTTTTTTTTTTTGGAAGAGAAGCATTTCACCCAAAAGATTAAACAAATAAAAAATTAAAAAATATCGAGATTAACTTCTATGTCTCACTAAATATAATTTAGTTTTATCTTGGAGTCCTTGTAAATCATATGCATGCAATGTTTTTTTTTTTTTTTAATTAGTATTTAAAAAGAAATTGTGAACGAGTGAGTGAGTGTGTCTGTGTTGGAAGATACAGCAGAGGGCAGTATTGAGACAAGGTTGTCTTCTAATAAAGAGATCAGCTAAACTTTACTTTGTGTAAATATAACAATGGTTACACTTTATTTTACAGTCCTGTTCCCACTGTGCTACTATGCACATATTATAGTGATTTTAATAACTGGGTAATAACTAGGTACTAACCCAGAACCTACCCCTAAACCTAGACTTAACCTATGTAATTGCCTAATATTGCCCAGTGATTTCTTAGGTAAGTACACCTAAGTGCACATACTGTAAAATAAAATAAAACCTTAACAAGCATATATATGTACAGTTAAATGATGTCTCCATCATCAGTGATATTGTTTATGCTAATTATCTTTCTTCTAGTTCGCGGTTTGCAGTGTTGTTCAGGCTTGTCATCCATGTTTATGTATAAAGGAATTATTTTGGATGAATAAAAAAAAATCATTATTGTCAAATCTAGCATTTACTACAGCACATTGATTAATGAAGACTAAAGTTTGTATTCAAGTTTATTTTTAGCTCCTTTTAAATTGGTTGTGCAATGGTTGTGCATTTAACACCTACAAAGTATTTCAAGTTAGAACTCACCAGAGCATCTGTGGGGCAATGCCATGAAACCTTAATATTAACAATAATAATAATAACAAATATCATAGATTATCATATAGGTTGATAGAGTGCAGGGTAGAGTTACAGGTCTGTCTGTTTGCCAGCCCGCTTAGCTCACATAAGCTCCATCGGAAGAGAGAACCACTGTTAATGCCTTCGTGCCCACAGGGGAACAGCCACCAACATGAATGTGGATCTGCATTCAAATGACTTGAGATTTGACTCAGTATTATGTATTGGTTTTTCTCTTGAGAGTCCCAGGACTTCCCCTAATTCAGAGAGCTAATCCCCATCTGAAATGTTTGCCACAGTACTAGAATGAAGATCTGGGCCAACCTATGCGTTTGAATGTGAACTTGCAGTGCTGTCACCTGTGATCTGAAACACTGTCATTCCTCTGTTCGTAACCAACCATCTCTCAGAACCTTGTATTTCACCAATGTAAATCTTGAATACTGTACTTATCTTTAAAAACTTCACAGATTTTAAAACACTAGACATCAAATGCTCACCAACTTTGTAAATGGTTACAGAAAAAACCTGAGCGTCGTGCACTAAACAGCTGAGAGTCACACACCAGCAGACTTTCAAGTTGTTATACAAAAACAGTAACTTTCACAGAAACACACCTCATTGCTAGAATATACACAGCAAATTGAAACAATGTGTGTTCTAAAATGGGATCAAAAAATCATGTTCATTATCCTGCAACTGGCTTGAAATCCGTGTCTAAAGTAAAAAAAAAAAAAAAGAAAGAAAAGAAAATCAGAGTCTGTACCCATCATACACTGAGATTTTCTGCAAAATCGCTTCACTCTGCTTGCCTAAAATCTGTTAATGCATCCAGACTGCAAATTGTGAAAGAAAATACGGGCAAAAGTCATATAAAGTATTCCAGCATTCAGAAAACTCATTACCAACTCAAAGCAATCAACATTATTTCTCCCAGCATACCCAGGCGAGAACTTAAAAATAGAGAATCATTTTAAATGTTTTTAATTTATAAATATAGCCTATTTGAATATATATAACATGTTTGAGAAGCAACTTTAGTTAAAAATTTTTTTTTTAAGATTTAGTTTTTATATATCTACAAAGGGCCGTGTTCTATATTTATATGGTAATAAACTTATAGATTATAGATCATATAAAGATCATTTGAATGGAGCCTAACTGTTTTAGCTTTCGTGATGGGAGATAAAAAACAGCCCACCCAAAATATTAAAAATAAGGCCCTCAAACCTCCCTTAAAGATCTCACCAGCAGCCAAACAGCATAATTTTAATGGTCCTCTAATATATATATATATATATATATATATATATATATATATATATATATATATATAATATACATGTGCCAAGTATTTTTAAGATCTTTCTTTTTCTCCCTTCTACTCAGGAAATTGCCAATTTCGCCGCTCATATTTTTGAATCGAGCTCACAAGGTTTGTATCAAACACTGCCTTTGTACCTCCAGCTCTGGGATATTTTTATTACTTTCTCTCTCTGTTCTGATATGACCCTCTCCAGAACCTGCCTTTCATTAACATCCACTCTCACGACATGGTCATTCACCTTACGTCATTCTCTAGCTACCCCGCGCCTCACTTTCCTTCAAAAATACGCCTTTCAGCAGGACGTTCCAGAGGCCTGTCCATCCTCTTGGATTCCACATTTTTTTTACAGTACTGAGAAACTCAACAGAGTTTGGCTGCTGAGTTCCCTGGCTGTGTTTTTAGATGTTGGGAAATTAAGACGGATGATTATTTAAAGTGGCAGCGCGGTGCTGTGCCGGTGGAGGCCCGGAGTGAGTGCTTTCTTTTGTCTTGAATGGAGGATTTATTTGAGTTGTGTCAAAGCCAGGGATGGTGAAACGGTCGAGTAAGCATTTCTTGATTCCTCTAAGGGAGAGAAAAGAAAGAGGAGCTAGTCAGTGTTGAAAACGATCACAGAGTCTGACATCTGTTTTTTTAGTTACTACACAGGTCAAGCAAGAGAGGAACGAGAGTATCCCGTCGCATTCTTCTCCATCTGAATTTCTCGCTCGCAACCAAGCCGCTTTCTGAGTCGAGGTTGTCATGGTAACAGCACAGAATCAGAATGGAACTTCCTTGTCAGTAAGACTGAGTGTCTGTCTTGCGCTCGCAAAGCATGTCGGCTCTTGCTGTAGAGGAATGAAATGAGTGCAGTCTAAGGCGTGTGAGAGGAATGGATTCGTTAGTCAATGCGTTGGGTCTCTACACGTTGGCAGCTGCGCTATATGAATGGAGAAACGCCGCGAAAAGACCATGAGTCTAAAAAAGAGGCTGTCTTTTAAAAGGGTCTGCTACTTTTATACGGTGAGTGGAAAAAGTTGTTGACTTTTTGACGCTTGTTTTCTTTCTCTGCTATATTCCATGTTCTTTATCTGTCTTTTGTGTGTCTAGACTGTGACTTGTCTCTCCATTAATCGTTGTAAGATGTTAGAAATGTCTTTTTTGTTAGTCTCCATTCCATTCAATGGCTATGTAAACGTCCTCCAGACCTGCTGTCTGAAAGGAGGAAGAGACAGAGCACACCTGGGCTACTCTGGCTCAGTTTTTGCCCCCATAGAACTAATCCTTATGACGAATGTGTGCAGATTGATTAGACGTGGGTATTTTACAGATACTCGTATGTCTGTCCTAAAGAGTTTGTGTGGTAAGTGAGCTTTAGCATTCGCAAAGCCAAAGCAAATTGGCAAGTATGGGATTATACACACACAACTCACTCTTTCTATCCTGAGGAACTTAGCACTCAATGCGAGGCGCTATTCATTTCAGATTCAAATGTAAACACTGGAATCTGTTTGTCCGTTAGCTATTAGTCCCACAGTTTCCTGCCTCTTCTAAAACCACAGTGTGTTAGGCTTGGAAAAACCTTGTCTGTTACTTTTCAAACACTTTATTGGAATGTGTGTTTGTGGGAGGGAGAGTGGTCATCAAACTTGTTTTTGACCAGAATTACAGAGAACTGACATCCCTCATTTCCCTTAGCAATTATTCGATCCCTTCAACTCCTATTCAGTTCAAAAGAAAGAAAGTTCAAAAGAACATCATTTATTTGAAAATATTATCTTGAAAGTAGTCATGTTCCTGGTAGCAAAACCGTTGCATGGGCTGTGTGAAGTGTGTGACTGCAACTCCCTCCACCCTTTGTTTAATGTCCTGATTCACTGGGTCACATTATACAAAAACTGTGAAATAGCTTGCAGCTTATTCATGACAGACCCACCTTTGTGAGGTTATATGTATACAAACATAATGCCTTTTTTGAATGTGCACTAGCTATTCTTTCACACTCTGTCATAGTCGCCCATGTGTCAGCTAGTGCATGTTTGAATATTTCACCCTTGCAAACACAGCACTGAGGTGTTGTGCGTGTGTTGCCCACAGCCTTGTGTAAATAAATACACTTGGGCATACAACAAGTGATGTTTTGTATATGCATATTTAGTTCCTCACTTTTTACTCACTTTACTCGCAAAGCACATTTGTGGATATTCATGTAAATGTTGAACTAGTTTTGAGGTGGTGATACCAACTTCACTGTTCACAAATAAGTTTTGAGAGTAAGTGATGTAAATTATGACAGTTTATATTTTTTTTTAGGTGGACTATCCCTATCCATCCTAAACCAGACCTGCCGTAACAAAGACTTTTAATATATATATACATAGGAAGATGGGGCACTCTGATTACTTATGAATAGGAGAAAGTACAATGTCCAATATGGCAAATAACCCCGCCTTCTAAGTAAATGAGCCAATCGTTGATCAGTTAAAGGGTTAGTTAACCCAAAAATGGAAATTCTGTCATTAATTACTCACCCTTATGTCGTTTGACACCCGTAAGACCTTTGTTCATCTTCGGAACACTAATGAAGATATTTTTTTTTAAATCCGATGGCTCAGAAAGGCCTTCATTGACACCAATGTCATTTCCTCTCTCATGACCCATAAAGGCACTAAAGATGTCATTACAATGCTCATCTCACTACAGTGGTTCCTACAATCATTTTATGAAGTGATGAGAAGTTTTTGTGCGCAAAAAAAAACTAAACAACGACTTATATAGTGATGGGCGGATTTCAAAACAAAGCTTCGGACCATTATGAATAATTGTATGGATTAATGATTCGGATCATCAAAGTCACGTGATTTTAGCAGTTTGGTGGTTTGACACGAGATTCATTAAGCTCTGATGCTTCTGAAAGCAGTGTTTTGAAATCGGCTCATCACTATATAAGTCGTTATTTAGTTTTTTGTTGGTTTTTTTTGTGCACAAAAACTATTCTCGTCACTTCATAAAATGATTGTAGAGCCACTGTAGTGAGATGGACATTGTAACAACGTCTTTAGTGCCTTTTATGGGTCTTGAAAATATACAAAAATATCTTAATTTGTGTTTCAAAGTGGTCTTACGGTGTCGAATGACATTAGGTTAAGTAATGACCGAATTTTCATTTTTGGGTGAACTAACCCTTTGAATCGTCACCTCACTGCAGCTGTACTTGATGTTTAGTGGAAACGTGGATAGATTTAACTAGCTAATTCAATAAATGCTAACTTACGAATTGGTAACAATGCTTTGAGCACTAGCAGAGCATTGCAATTGTTGAATGAGTACTGCAGAGCATTCAACATACCTGTTCTCAAATTAAGCTCATAATCCACTTGTTGTCACAATGATGATAACTCCCCAAAAAACATAACATTACAGAAACTTTTCTAAATTGGCATAGCTAAACATTAAACACTTATACATTTCTAATTTAACATTAATTTTGCACAAAAAAACAGTGTTTAAAACACTTAATTTTAGCATTTACTCTCCATTTCGAGTGCCATGGAAAAGCATGCTGGAAAGTAGCAATCCCAACCCAGTTTCAGTTAAATTTAAATTTGTCTAAATTAATAGAAATAAGTTAAAAAAAACATTTGATACTCAAAATGTGTCCATTTTGTGAACGCAGAAGAAAAAGAAAGGAATGTGTCTCATATAGCAAGAGACTCATACATCCACACATCTCTGTGTGTGTGTGTGTGTGTGTGTGTGTGTGTGTGTGTGTGTGTGTGTGTGTGTGTGTGTGTGTGTGTGTGTGTGTGTGTGTGTGTGTGTGTGTGTGTGTGTGTGTGTGTGAGAGAGAGAGAGAGAGAGAGAGAGAGAGAGAGAGAGAGAGAGAGAGAGATCACAGACCGTCCATCTGCATAGAGTTAAAAGTTTATGCAAACCCTGAGGTATTTATGGATCTCTCCATAGTCTGTTAGCGAATGCACAGTGGAGAGGAAGAGAAAGAAAACAAATGAAGTCACACCAGGATCATCAGACTCGGAGAGATGCTGAGATGAAAGCAAGATGGGTCTGAACTTATGTTCTTGATGCTTTGATAACATGTCTGAAATGATTTATTTATTTTTCTTAAAGGGGGGGTGAAATGCTGTTTCATGCAGACTGAGCTTTTTACACTGTTAAAGACTTGGATTCCCATCCTAAACATAGACAAACTTTCAAAAACTAATGTTGGACGTTTGATGGAGTATTTCTGTATCAAAAATACTCCTTCCGGTTTCTCACAAGTTTCGGAGAGTTTTTTTCGAGTATGGGTCGGCTTGATGTCGACAGAGCGGAATGTCCTTGTATGGGCCGTACGGGCTCTTCTCCCGGAAAGGTGCGCGCGTGACTAGATGCATGCCTCCCATAAACACTGCTCTCAGGTGCAGCAGATCCACTAGTCCGTGCAACAAGTCTGTTGCGGCGCGCTCCACTTTATTCCTATGGGTGACATCAAGCGACTTCAACGCTTCAGCACAGCATTACGGGAAGGCAGCGCTACATTTGAACCGATTTGAATGCAGAAATGACGGGAAGCGTCACAACATACCCTTCGGTCGCAAAAGTGGATCTCCACGGTCTCTGCTGTCAGGACTTCACGAAATCAACAGTTAACTTACCAAAGAAGTGTGTTTTTGACGGAGCGGTCCAAGCGATAAAGGTTCATGGTCCTGCTTTGGAAACAGGCGGTGAGTAAAACTGCTTCAAATGTCTGTTGTTGGCTATCGTCGCGTAAGTAAACATCAGTAAACAACACGATCATGTATAACGTTAGTTAATTTATCAATGGAGCATGCGATCTATGGTGTGTGTTTAAATACATTTGTTTAGCTGACCAATATAGGTGTCAGTTTGTTTATTGTAAAACCACCCAAACTTAAACCTAGCGTTCTCACAAAGCGTGCTTCTTCATTCAAATGCGCTAACGGTTACTCCATTGTTGTTCTATGTATAACGTTACACTAGTCTGACGTGCAAAACCGTTTTGCTTGCTACTGCTAAGGTTTAGTCGCATACAAAAGTCCATAAACCAAATCATGTCCTCATAAACTGCGAGTAAACACACACAAATGTTGACAGGCCACATACCACAGAGACGTCCTGCTGTTGTTGCTTCTCCTGTTCAATTTATTTCAGCCTCCGGATCTGATTCTGGATCATATCTGTATTAGTTGAATCTGATAGCCATGGTTTATTTAGGGTAACGTTTTCATCTCCATGCTTGAGGATTTTTCCGGAAAGACTCGGTACAGCCTATATTTCTTTTATAAATATAATAGAACTAAAGACTTTTCGGAGATATGAAGGATGCAATACTACTCTATAGGTACTCAAGATTGACATGAGATTGACTGAAACGGAGTGTTTCACCCCCCCTTTAAAATATATGATTTCTAATTGGGCTGTTAGAATGTTATGCCAAGAGCTCAGTCCAGTGGTTCTCGGATGCTTTTTTTTTGCCTCGCAACCAAGATTATACATTGAACACCAAGTGGTGACCTAACTTAAGGTATTTATCAATATTTCCAGGAAGATAAAATATTCAAATACATTTATTTTTACTTAATTACATTTAGTTTTGTTTTATTCAAATTGTACACTGTGTCCCAGAGGAAGCCACTTAGCTTTAGGTTCTTCCGACTTTCTCAATGCAGTGACAATCTATGCTTGCGTCACATGAAAGTCACAGAAGAAAACTACATCTGCCCCAGGCTTGTGGAGATTAATAGATTTATAGATTTTATCCTACTAAAAATACAGATATTGTTTTAGATCAACCTCAACAATGAACAAAGAGCACCATCATCCCAGCCAGCAGATTCTGTCAGCCACAATCTTTATATTAAGAAGGCAGAAAGAGATTCAGGGTAGAACGAGTCAGGAATGTGAGGGGTGGAGAGGTTGGAATATGGGGGCTTGGAAAAGGCCACTTATGTTTCAATATGTGGTTACAAGCAGCTCCACTGCCAAAAAATGAAGGGAACCCACTGGAATGAGAAGAGGAGGGAGGGAAACAGAAGGGGTTATAAGGTGCAGGAAGAGGAGAGAACATAAGAGAAAAGGATAGGCAAGATGCTTAGTGCTTTGCTTTCCTGTAAACTCTTCAAGGCATTTGATTCAGACAGGTTCTGAAGAATGATCAATACCACTGAAAATCAACATCACTCTGACTAGATCTGCAATAGCATTCTTCCCATTGCTAGACTTAGAGCCTGCTTTTCTGGTTTCAGATGCTGTTTTCAGATAATGTATTAGTACCGGGTCAGCAGGACTTGCAATCCTACATTAAAATTTTTGACAGTCCCTTGACAACATGCTAAAAATAGCTAAACCTTTAACAGGCTTCCATGTTTCTAATGTTACACTAATGTAAATGAAGGATAAGTGATAAGCATAGTGTGAAAACAAACGTTTAACACTGTTTATATAGTAAAGGCCCTGTATCTAGCTTTCAGCAAGGCTGAGCAGTCAATGATTTATACCTCACAGTCATCTGTGATGGTAAGACAGAGCATGTGTCCCTGATGTCAGTAGACCAAGAAGTTATAGGCAGTTCTGATATCGTCTCAAATATATTGACAGCTTTTGAGACAGACAGAATTTTTTGAAAAATCCAAAAGTATTAAATAACACCAGGGTCAATTACGGCTTAATTACAAGGTCAGAAATTGTAGTTCCAGCAGGTTTCTTTGTATACACTGTTCAATGGAAACTCCATCTATCTTTCTGTTTATCCATCCTGGTACCAGCTGCCTGACGTGGTTATTTTTTATTCCTCTTCCCCATGACTGTTGCTGGATTGTACATGAACAGACTCCCATTTTACTGTCCTGCAATCAATTTGAATAACTATTTTTAGGCCTGCAAATATGGAATTAAATTTCTTTTCATTTGAGCATTTAGTTTAAGAAGGCTTGGGTCAAGTTTGAGTGAGCAAACAATGCTTGACTCAGTTCTTTTGGAGATAAAGTGCTATTTTATTTGTGATTTGCCATGGTAATTCTAATTGTCAAAATTCTTCTGAATTCCCTGCACATCCCTGTTTTTGTTTATTTAGGCCCATTTTATAGTTTTGGATCATGTTATTTGAATAAAATGTGAAGTTGATTTTTTTATGGCTTGTTTTATAATGTTTTCAGCTCTCAACAGTACTCTGTCTTATTTATATCCATTCATCGTAATTTTGCAGATTTCCCCTCACCATTTTTACAGATTTAGAAAAACATTCACAAATTCATTGTGATCCTTGGTACTCTTGGTAGATTCCCTCTAGTTCAGTATGTTATGGTGAATGAGATGTTCAAAACGTAGCAGATGTTGCTGTGTGATTTTTAGTTTAATATATCAATATATAGTTCATATAAAAATATACACTACCATTCAAAAATGTAAGGTCGTTATGATTGGTTTATGTTTTTAAAAGACGCCCCTATACTCACCAAGGCTGCATTTATTTTATACAGTAAACACAGTAATATTGTCGTCTCTTCAGTGCTTTTGTGACTGTAAAATTTAAATATTTCTCTCTTTTCACTGCCGTTATCAATCTCACTCTATTTTTGCCCTCTTCATATGTATACTCTCATTTACCTCTATAAAAGTTAACCCAATTATGACGACTTCCGCTTCTGAGAAACCGGGAAATGTGAAAAGGGTCCATCTTAAAGCTTCTTTGCTGAATAAAAGTATAAATCTTTGTGAAAAATCTTACTGACCCTAAACTTTAGAAGGCTATACTAATAAAATAAAAAGCCCCTGATTATTTGTTTCCAGTTTTATAAGTAAATGTGCTATTTGTAGATAAACTGCTACTATTTAAGCTCACACCCTGTATATTTCATCACTGTACTTTGATCCTTTGATCCCACATTAAAAGGAAATCACTCATATGTCCCCCATCCCACGGATCCACTCACCAACGCCACTGTTATGACTGTAACATCATTTGCAATACATGGGTCATTACTGTGAATAAATCACTTATGCAATGCTTTATTGCAATAAAGTTTTGATGCAGTTAACAAAGTATCTACTTTAACTATCTGTGTAATAATTCTATGACTATGAGAAAGTTTCAGTCTCTTGCTTAATCTCTTACAAAACCAAAGTGACATGTTCAGGCAAATCAAAATGGGCGGTACTAATGCGTCACAGTGGGCGGGGTCTGGAATGTACCTGATGCGTCTCATTATCTCTGAATGAGTGAAGAGGCGTGTGTGTGAAAGACTGCCGCAGTAAAACAGGAAGAGCTGGTGTGTGTATCATGCCACCAGATTACCTTGCTATGCTGCAGACTTCAGAGTGTGTCTGCGTTGGTGAAGAGAGTCACTCACACATGTCTTTCTGTGTTCTCTTGCAGTCTGCGGCTGTCTCCGATGGTGGTGAGTAATAAATCAATGTTTCAATATATTACAACCTCAAATCACATCTGATCCTCTTGATCAGTTGTCTGTTTTTAGGTATTCCATTTGATTTTGCTTCTCTATCACAGTTTCTTTTCTTATAGTTTCACTTCTTTTTACTCCATCATATATATATATATATATATATATATATATATATATATATATATATATATATATATATATATATATATATATATATATTATCCTTTACTTTCACCATCATGTGCTCTTTTCCTAAACTACTCACATTTCCTCAATTACTTACAGCTCTTTTCTGATATCTTGCATCAGACTCACTGTTGTTTTCTATGCTGTGTTTTCAATGTTAATGTAGTTTGTATATGTAGATCTGAATCTGAGAGAGCTCTACCCAAATGAAGGAGAAAGCAAACACCATTTTGGTTCTCTCTTAGTCGCCTGAACTCTTGATAAGATTGCCTCTCTGTTCCTTTTTTCACCCAGCCCCCAGTTTTGCTATATTAGAGCTTGTTGGATGAATATAGACATTTTATCAGTGTAAACAATGTAATTGAAGTTCTTTTTGAGATCATTTGAGACATTATTTGTAACCAACTTTCCTCGGAAATCACCACAAATGTAATGTAGACATTTGTCACAACAGTAAAATGTGGCAAAGCAAATTCTGATGTTTCATTATGTGCCTCTTTAAACATTCAGCCCAACGTCCTCTTTTTAAACAATTCATGAGGAAGAGCACCAAATGTTGCACCGTAACTAGTCTGCGATTCATCAGGCCAGTAACAGGCGAGTTACTGTTTTGGCCTAAATCTCTGCATTTCAAATCCAACTGCACTAGGAGTGAACAAGCCCTAACTACCTCCCTTCTCCCCCTTCAATGTCCCAATTAGCATGTGTGAATGTGCCAGGGTTTCTGTGAATGTTTGCTTAACGCTGCCAGTCAGAGCCATAGATCTTTCAGCCTTATGTATAACAAAAGGCACGGAGGGACAAATGTATGAATGCAAAACTGTG
This sequence comes from Pseudorasbora parva, assembly GCF_024679245.1. Taxonomy (NCBI): domain Eukaryota; kingdom Metazoa; phylum Chordata; class Actinopteri; order Cypriniformes; family Gobionidae; genus Pseudorasbora; species Pseudorasbora parva. Next base: position 20,646,778 of record NC_090175.1, read on the forward strand.
AGGAATTTGCTTCAGTAGGCTGTGACTTTTACAATCCTGTAGAATTGTTGTTGCTTATGGGCGCACGATAGTTTGTGGTGTTATCAAGTTGCCTTTCAAGCACAACGACTGTGAGAGGATCTGTATTGAGATCAGCTTGTAATTAACCAGGACAGACAGGCTGGATCAGTGTTCAGATGCCAGGAGCAGTTTTATCCCTTAGAAACTGCTCCAACATCAATCACCAGCATGGCAGGATGTCATAAATCTGCCTGTGAAAGCGAAGAGAGAGTGAGTTAAGGACCACTTGTGATGTCAGTAACACCCATCCATCTTGAGATCAAAGTGCAAATCTCAGCAACCTTTCATTTTGTTCATTATTCTGCTGTCTTTAGACTTCTTGAGCTGTGTTCTTGTAGGCACCTCTGTGAGTTTTACAGTCTAGACCTCTCATTGTGCAAAATAGGAATCTGTATCTAGGTGTCAAAGACATGAATACCCTGCTGATGCTGAACTCTGGATCAATTAATTTATATAAAAACAATTCGTAATAAACAGAGCAATTTCAATAGGGTCCTCACACCATAAATACAATGACTTGAATGAAAAAATGTAATTCTTAAAAAAAGAAGTGTTAAAGGTATAGTTCACCAGAAAATGAAACTGTTTTCATTACTCACCTTGAGTTGTTCCAAACCTGTATGAGTTTCTTTCTTCTGCTGAACACAAAAGATGATATTTTAAAGACTGTTGTTAATTGAACAGTCAATGGCACCCATTGACTTTCATAGGGGGGAAAAATTCTATGAAAGTCAATGGGTGCCGTCGACTGTCTGGTTACCAACATTCTTTAAAATATCATCTTTTGTGTTCAGCAGAAGAAAGAAACTCATACAGGTTTGGAACAACTCAAGGGTAAGTAAGTAATGACATTTAATTTTTGGGGAGAACTATTCTTTCCAATAGTTTGGAATAGACTTTTATTATTATCTTTTTCATCAGACCAAGATCAATTTAAAATTGATCATTGGTCTGGGGAGTCTGCTCTGTATTTTCTACTGCACAAGAGGTGTGATAAAAGAGCATTATTCAAATAACTCTGTATGCAATTGGAAAGTCCTTCAACCAATCAGACCACAAAAGGCGTGATAACAGGCAACGACCCATCGTTTCTCTATCCTTCATCGCGTTAAACCCGCCAATGGCGAGCCAGGTGGATAAACCAGTCTGTGATTGGTTCCCACAAAAGTGTAACAGAAGCAGAAGTAATGAATGTGCTGGTTTTCAGACTGAGTTGCAGGGAGAAAGAAATCAAGTCACCAGCAGGTCAGGATGGGTTTAAACAGTCTAGAAAAAAAACAACAAAACAAACAAAAATCACTGCATATTAAATTTAGCTTTTGTCTGCCAAATAAAAGTAATATGGCTCGGCCAATTATATTAGACGTAAAGAAACATAAAAAAGGAAATTATATTGTAAGAAACCTCTACTGACCTGTTGCGTGTCATAAAATGCCTTCAAATATCAAATAATTTGACCTTTTAATGACAAGACAAGGGTAGATCAGGTTTCAAATGTGGTGTCGTGTTGTGACCCCACAAAAAAAAAATATTTTGAATTATTTTATGTTAATAGATAATATATATTTATAAATTATTAAATAAAACAATTTTGCAAGAAAAAAAGGAAAAATTATCTTGAGAATGATTAAGTTGCCTGTACTCTAATTGTCATTGACCCTTTTTACAACAAGACCAATGGGCATTTAATGCAGTGCAGTTCAATTTAAATCATCCCATGTTTTTTTTGTGTGTGTTTGTTTGTCTTTCGTTATGGTTCTACCGTTTGGCTGTGCTGGTCCAGCATTAATATTGCAAGTTCTTGTTACCTCTGGCATCTAAGTTTCCCTCCTCTCTCTGCTTTCAATAATTGATCATCTACCCGTTCAGAGCTTTGTGCGCAGGCCACTATCTGTTTACCTCTATACATGCATGTAGGCTCGCCACTGTGTCTGTGTTGTTTAGATAGGTTCTAGTTGCTTACAATGTCAGCTGCCAGCGTATACGTTATCTCTACGGACACTTTGATGGCTGTTCACCCTCTGCTCCGTGGCAGTGTGTGTGTGTAATGTTGGGTGATGGATGTCAAAGCCTGGCGTCCAATTGGCATGAAATATCTGGTGAAGTGGCACCACACAGGCTCGTACCAGCTTTACCCAGGTAAGAGGTCGTGCTGATAGTGACCAATGGTCTGCTGAGGTTCTTTCAGAGGGAGTCCATCTGAAAATGAACCTTTAGTGCTTGTTTTTCAGCTGGGCTATAGCAGTTTTTCTCTTGCTTAGCCATTACGGTATGACTATTTTTTAGTTGTTAACTAAACTTTTTTGTTTTTGTTGACTATGTTGCTAATTGCTGTTGGTTTTTTGAGGATTATTTAGGGATTTAAGTTATCATTCCTTATCCTTAAGAATGCAACGGTTCATAGTGACATTGAGTATGGTCCTTTGGATTACTTTTATGCTACTTTTTGCTGTTTATGCAGCTTGAACGTTCCTGTTTACTATGATCTGTTAGATTTTTTGGGGGGAGTTCCACGGATAAAATTACAGCATATGAGTTTGGAACATGTGGGTGAGTAAATAAGGACTTTTTTAGTGAACTGTGCCTTTAAAGAAGACAGTGCTTTGTAACTTTAATCGATAGTGTTTGATTACAAGAGCTCACCGACCACATCGGAATCACCCAGGGACTAAAAGGAGAGCGTCTAACAGCAGCAGCAGAAGTGTCAGGTGATTTAATAAATCAGGTTAAGGACTGCTGAAAGGCACTTGGATAACATCTCAAATTTGTCAATGAATTTAAGTATAATTTAATATCTAGCTATGACGTTTCTGTTGTTCATTTTCAAACAGGTCTATTTTGAGAGTACAGCCTTAATGTAGAACACCCTGACTCTTATTCAGGCAGGCATAATTGCGTAATTCAAGTCCTGTTAGGCATTTTCGGATTTGAAGGAGTTGTCAAGTGCAAAATGTGAATTAGAATTAAGAAAAAGCTTCATGTTAATATAAACTTCTTTAAGAAAAATAATAGTGCTTCTGTGATTAGTGTGAATAATAGTAACATTATCTCATTGTTTGTGCCTAGAGCTGAACAGTGTGGACCTGAAAGGCTGCGGAAGTGATAACAGTCTGAACAGCAATGCCAGCCTACCGAGCGTGCAATGCCATAGACGCCACACTGAACGCCGCGTTGCATCATGGGCCGTCTGCTTCGAACGCCTGCTACAGGATCCTGTCGGTGTCCGATATTTCTCGGTAGGTGGGATCAGTCCATTTCATCCTTTTCCAAAGCAGCCACACTGTGTTAAAGAATCCTCCAGCAATATTGGCTGACAATACATTTTCAATTAAAATGCATAAAAAGTGTAAAGTCATCGGATACTTTCTTATCAAGACTTGCATAACATGTAACGGCTTTTTCAGCAAGGTTTCAGACAAAACCACAAGGAAGTGTTTGGATAGGATTTTGCTTATCTTTAAAAAAAAATAATGACTAGAGAATTTACTAGTCAGCGAGTAGATACTAAGACAGTACTAAGACAGAAAAACAACACATGTAAAGAAATATAGTTTTTCTTTAATTTTGTGTATATTTTGCAGATAAATTACTTAATCTTATTTATTTTTCTCTTCATCCTGCAGGAGTTTCTGAAGAAAGAGTTCAGCGAGGAGAATATTTTATTTTGGCAAGCGTGTGAATATTTCAGCCATGTACCTGAAACAGACAAGAAACAGGTATAAAGTCCTCATATTTAACTATTAAATATACAATTATATATATATATATATATATATAATTTTCGGTTTGGTCCGGTTTTTTGCTGTTCTATTCTTAGGCGACAGTAACAGAAAGTGGTAAAGGAGAAAATGTTTTTATTTTGATACTCTTTTCTTTATTTTACTTAAGGTTAGTTCACCCAAAAATGAAATTTCTTTCATTAATGACTCACCCCAATGTCGTTCCACACCCGTAATGCCTCTGTTCATCCTCGGAACATAGTTTAAGATATTTTAGATTCAGTCCGAGGCCTTTCTGTCCTTTGAATGTAAGTCTATGCCCACTTGCTGTCCACGTCCAGAAGGTAATGAAAACATCATCAAAGAAGTCCATATGTGACCTCAGTTGGTTAGTTAGACTCTTTCGAAGCGTCGACAATACATTTTTTTGTCCAAAAATAACAAAAAATATGACTTTATTCAGCACTCTCTTCTCTTCCGTGTTTGTTTTCAAACCTCAAATAAAGAATCAAACGGTCGCGAATCAGCAGATTGATTTGTGATTCATAATGCCAGTGTCATGTGATTTCAGCAGTTTGCCAGTTTGACACGCGATCCGAATCTTGAATCATGACCGTTTGATTCTTTATTTGAGGAACACAGAAGAGAAGACAATGCTGAATAAAGTCATATTTTTTGTTATTTTTGGACCAAACTGTATTGTCAACGCTTCGAAAGAGTCTAACTAACCAACTGAGGTCACATGTGGACTACTTTGATGATGTTTTCATTACCTTCTGGACGTGGACAGCAAGTGGGCATCCAGTTACATTCAAAGGACAGAAAGGACTAAATCTAAAATATCTCAAACTGTGTTCCGAGGATGAACGGGGTGTGGAACGACATTGGGGTGAGTCATTAATGAAAGAAATTTCATTTTTGGGTGAACTAACCCTTTAAAGACTTGAAAAACCTTACTTAAACTTAAAACTTTACTTTAAAAAACCCATGTACACATTCCTAGTGTATTGTATAATATAAAATAAATATATATAAAGATTTACAGTGGCAGCTCAGAGATGTACAGTAGCATTTAAGTATGAAATTGAAATCTAGGCTAAAATTAAAACTACATAGTCTTCAATATACAACATACATTGATTAAAAGCTACTGTATTATTATTTTATTCAAGAGCAGTGAGTGATTTTTTTTTCTTTGTCTATTTTAATAGCTCTTATACCTCTATAATTTTAGTAGTGAACTGTCCCTTCAAGGACAAGTGTTCACAATCATTAGTCTGCGCTGCTAAGACCTGCTCGCATCTCATAGACACACGCGATTTTACTTTCACTTTAGACGTAACCGACTGTGTTTATATATGTTGTGTTTGGCAGTATTAGTGCAGTAAGACTGCTTAGTCCAGTAATCACGTGTCTGACATGCGCGCGCGCTCAGCGCATGTAAAACGCAAATGAAATGTTTAATCGGCAAGGCTTTAAAACGCGGCTAAACACCCCCAAACTTTAGTGCATATGATTGGATATTTGCTCATATCAGCCCGGCAAAACCAAATGCATGCGTTTAAATATTATATTGAGAATTGTGGCATCCCTTTTATAGATATTTATAATTTTTTTTACTTCGTTATTTGATCCTAAAACACATGCTGCTGATCTTTGAATGCTGTTTTTTTAGATTTTTTTTGTCCATAGCAGTCCATTTAGAATACTAAATACACCCATAGTGTGGAGAGGATGAAATAATGGTTTGATGTTTGATTGTGACCTCGTCATAACTTTTGGCCTCCAGCTGTCCCAGAGGGCTAGAGAGATCTACAACAGCTTCCTGTCGAGTAAGGCCACCACACCCGTCAACATTGATAGTCAGGCCCAGCTGGCTGATGACATACTCAACGCACCAAGGCCAGACATGTTTAAAGAGCAACAGCTACAGGTGAGAAAGGAAGTGTTCAAACTAGGATGTTTACTGGAACCCTGGGGGTAAAACACTCTATTTCTGAATTAAAAGCTTTAGATAAATATTAACAGTATTCATTTCCCAGTGCACATCATAAAGTTTATGTCAGGCTGTGCGGGTATTAGGCCTATCCTGATGATTTTGAAATTGTGGAAAATCTCTTTACATGCCTCAACCTGCGTTTCTACTTGATATCTTTCTCAGACCAATCAATGTAAAATAATGTAATGTTTTCTGTTACTGTATTTTGCATGGCCGCATAAAAACTGCATGTCTGTAAGGCTTTACCATCACAAACCTGGCTTTAAGCAAGATGTCTAAAAATGTTTTCGGCACTGTGTTGTCATGAATGTAGCATCCTGTACACTCCAACCCCATGATAACCGTGAGGAAACCTACGGGCAACCTTTGTGCTGAATGTGTTCTTATAAAGTGTCTTTTAAGGCAAAGAATCACGTAACAGAATTTTGAGGCTGTTAGGTTTGCACATCTTTTTCCAAGATTTTGTAATTCACAGATTCACAGAAACATTATAGTGGCCACATATTACAATGTCAACTGTTCAGGATTCTTTGAGGAATAGTTTAAAAGAACAGTATTTATTTGACATTTAAACCTTTTTAACACTGTATTTGTATGTTTTACTGTAACTTTTGTTACATTTAATGCATCTTTGCTTAACTTAAATTTAAAAAAAATAAAATAAACTACTGACCTCAAACTTTTGAATGGAATTTTATGTCCTCCCAGCTGAGAAGACCCACATTGCTGGTCATCAGCATTTGTTTTTGTTAAGGATGCTGGTCCCAGCATTAGTTGCTGGTGCCCCTACCAGTTTGCTTAAGCTGCTTAACCAGCAAGACTAGAAAAACGATGCTAGTCGACAAACATCAAATATATTGCTATGCTGGACCAGCAGGGATTTTCAGTATGCTGATTTTACAGTGTCACACTTCTTTTTTTCTTACTCAATAGATCTTCAACTTGATGAAGTTTGACAGTTACACACGCTTCCTAAAGTCCTACCTGTATCAAGAATGTATGGTTGCAGAGGTGGAGGGGCGTCCTCTTCCAGACCCCTACCAGGTCCCCAGTAGCCCCACATCTAAACATAGCACAAGCTCTGACCGCTCTAACCTCTCTACACCTAAAAAGGTAACACACACGCACATGCGTGGTTTACTATCTTTGTGGGGACTCTCCATAGACATAATGGTTTTTATACTGTACAAATCATGTATTCTATGCCCTTATGCTAACCCTACCACAAAATATATATATTTTTACATTTTCAAAAAGAGTCATTCTGTTTGATTTATAAGCTTGTTTCTTAATGGGGGACCTCAATTTAGGTTACGAGCGGAGTCCCCATGAGTCAGTGTGCATTCTACAGTCCCTGACAAAAGTCTTGTCGCTTGTGTACAAATTGACCTAAAGTGCCGCTGAAATATATTTCTAATCAAGATTTTTTTTTACAAGAAATGGCTCATTTTAATCCCACCAGCTTTTGTGATAATGTTTCAGTGAAAAACTAAACTTTCAAAAAGTATTCTAATATTCACAGCTTGGTAAAGCCCATTGAGTCAATTTTTGCAAAGACATAAGTGTTGTCACCTTGTCATATGAGCTTCACCTGTGACTAATAATGGATCAATTAGGTTTCAAGTGTGTATAAAAAGAACCCCAGTACACTAGACCTTCACATCAACTGCAACTAGACCTCTGCAAACATGCCTAAGATTCACCCTGAGACTAAAGTTTTGATTATCATGAGGCTGAAGACCAGATCCACTGCTGATGTGGCAGACACCTTCAATGTGTCTCAGTGTCAAGTACAGAGGATAAAAAAAAGATTTGAAGAGACTGGAGACGTTTTTGACAAGCCCAGGTCAGGCAGACCCCGCAAGACAACTGCTCGAGAGGACCGTTTGTTGGCTCGAAAATCCAAGGCCAGCCCATTTTCCACTGCAGCAGAGCTCCACGAGACCTGGTCACCTGAAGTCCCTGTGTCAACCAGAACAGTTTGTCGGATTCTGTCTTGAAATGGCCTCCATGGTCGAATCAGTGCCCAGAAGCCAGCACTAAACAAAAGACAATTGAAAAACCGTGTGGCATTTGCCAAGGCCCACAGCCTGCTAAAAGGATGGACGCAGGAAAAGTGGCAGAAGGTGGATTTTTCAGATGAATCTTCTGTTGAATTACACCACAGTCGCCGCAAATATTGCAGGAGACCTATTGGTGCCCGAATGGATCCGAGATTCACCCAGAAAACAAGTTTGGTGGCGGAAAAATCCTGGTCTGGGGTTACATCCAGTATGGGGGTGTGCGAGAGATCTGCAGGGTGGAAGGCAACATCAATAGTCTAAAATACCAAGAAATCTTAGCTACCTCTTATTCCCAACCATAAAAGAGGCCAAATTCTGCAGCAGGACGGTGCTCCATCGCATACTTCCATCTCCACATTAAAGTTCCTCAAGGCGAAGAAGATCAAGATGCTCCAGGATTGGCCAGCCCAGTCACCAGACATGAACATCATTGAGCATATGTGGGGTAGGATGAAAGAGGACGCATGGAAGACGAAACCAAAGAATATTGTTGAACTCTGGGAGGCATGCAAGACTGCTTTCTTAGCTATTCCTGATGACTTCATCAATAAATTGTATGAATCCTTGCCAAACCGCATGGATGCAGTCCTTCAAGCTCATGGAAGTCATACAAGATATTAAATTTGGATCTCACAGCACCACAACTTAATTTGCTGACATATTTTTGTATTTTCAGTAAATTTGTTCAATTTCTGTATAGGCGACAAAACTTTGGTCTTGCCAAAATTTGACCTTTCTGTCTTGATTAAATGATAAATATTTTTTCTGTGAAAATTATTTATTTCAGTGCATTAAACATCATTTGGGAGGGTTTTAGCTTTTCATATGAGGTATTTCTAACACCAATGAATTAATTAAAAGTCAGGTTAATATCAGGTGTTTCTAGAAAATAGATAAGCGACAAGACTTTTGTCAGGGACTGTATCATGGGATAGAAAAAGACACACACACACACACACACACACACACACACACACACACACACACACACACACACACACACACACACACACACACACACACACACACACACACACACACGTTTGTTACACGATATTAGTGAGGACATTAGATAGACTTCCATTGATTTTATATCAGGTTAATGATATTTTCTATCCCCAATCCCTAAACCTACCCATCCCAGAAACATGTGCAAAACAATAGATTTAAATAAAAACATGTTTTGGCCGATTTATAAGCCTTTTTAACTAGTGAGGACCAGTCAAATGGTATCACACACACACACACACACACACACACACACACACAAAAAGGTGTTTATTTTTTGTCTCATGCACTTAATTAGAAGGGTGATTATCTATTTGCAGTTGACACATTGGCTTCCCTTGAACATAATCATAAAATCAAACAGTCTGTGAAGCACATCAAATAGCGATACCCCCAATTATCTCTTAGTGGAATGTTTAGATAAACCTTCAGTAGTTTATGCATGTTCATATGTGATGAACATTTATGAATCATGGATTCAACAATAAATAATGCAATCAGGTTTTTAGATGTTAGTAATTAAATTTATCAGAAAGATGTACCATCATTAGGCTAAAATGTCTTTTTAACTGTCCTTAAACGTTATATGGGGATTATTTTTGTGGAAATGTCTTTACACTCAAAAGTATTTAAATGGAATTAACTTGTTTTCCTGGTGTGAGATTCTCCTCTTGTTTTCATAGTCAAGTATTAGTATAGTTATCACATAAGCTTTCAAAGAAGTGAGACTAATTTCATTTAACATCCCACCATGCTTTCCAGTTAGATTAATAATAAACTAATTTTAGACTGTGAATTCCTGACCTATTAGCCTGAAAAGCCAGACCCACAACAAGATGTTCTAGGCTACTGACCTATATCATATCAATAGCACATCAATAGTTCATGGCACATTAGTGTTTTTAATTGGCCACCAGAGAGTTCTTTAATGATCTGCATCTTGGAGCTTTGTGTAACACCTTTGTTATTAAGTAAGGACAATAATTGACCTTTTTTTTTGTTTTTTTGAAGGTGCAAGATGACAAGAAAAGTAAATCAGGAAGGTCACTGAATGAGGACAGCAGAGATGAACATAGCGATAAAAAGAAAAGCATTTTCTTCTCCTGGTCCAGAAATAGAAGTTTCGGAAAAGGATCTAAGAAGAAGGACCTTGGAGAATACAGTGAGTGGATTTACCATTACCATTTTACAAGCGCACTTGCAATATTCATAAACTTTCGCATGTTTGTCTATGTGCTTCTCATCTCCTTGAATATTTCCTCCATTTTCTCCAATTCCCCATGCATTTTCCAATCTGTCATTATGAATGCTATTTGTCTTTCACAGCAGGCTTTACAGGTAGTAACGGACGGAGAGAATCACAGGGCTCTTTGTCGTCTGGTGCGAGTTTGGAACTTGCCACCTCTGGTTCTGGAAAAAACGAGGTGGGTCGAATGTTTCTGACTCGAGCGGATGTTGGTCTGTCTATGATTGGCATTCTGTTAAAATGACCAAATATAGTTTTTTGTATTAAAACAACCCAATCCATTAATAATGATAACAATTATGTTATTAAGAGTCATATTTTGTCGTTTTTTTGTATATTTATTTGTTTTAAGAATATATCCTCAAATTATTATCTCCAGTTTAATATAACTGAATACCATTGTGTGTGTGTGTGTGTGTGTGTGCGTGTGTTTATTTCATTAATTTGCATTGTTTATTCCTTTGTGTTCCTCTGTCTGACAGGGTGAGGTGTCGCGTAACTCCATGTCGTTGTCCGAGCGTGCGGTGCGTCACTGTAACATTAACCTTCCGGATGGCTCATGCTGCTCAGTACCCATCAGGCCTGGCATCTCCATCAGAGAGGTGCTCTTAGGCTTGTGCGAGAAGCTCAGTATTAATCTGGCTGCTGTGGATCTGTTCCTAGTGGGAGGAGAAAAGGTAACAAGCCTGTAAACTGTAGTTACAGGGTGCTAATTTTGTTTTGTGGTAAAACTATTCAATAATGATCAACAATTAAGGTACCTTCAGTTTTGCTTTTGTCTGGTGTACCTTTAAAGATTACAAATATTTTTTTTTTTTTTTTTTTGTGGTAAGTGCTGCATTTATGTGTGTGTGTACGCATGTGTGTGCATTTGCATATTTTGATACTGCAATGCTGTAATAGACTATAATAGCATGTATTGTCCCTGTAAAGCCTTTAGTGTTGGACCAGGACTGCATGACACTATGCTCCAGAGATCTGCGGCTGGAGAAACGTACGCTATTCCGGTACACACCTGTTTATCTGTTTTTATCTCTGTCTGTCTATTCATTCATCCCTTCATCTATAATTTCTGTCTGTCTTTATGTATTCATTTCCTTTTTTTACTTTTCGAATCTAAATTAAGTCATTCATTATCAAACAGTCATCAGGATTCAGTTTATTAAAGTTTATTTTCATTAACTTGTCTCTCTCTCTCTCTCACCATCTTTCCGTCACAGACTGGATCTGGTGCCTATAAATCGTTCTGTTGGGCTGAAAGCGAAACCCACTAAGCCGGTTACAGAAGTGCTGAGACCAGTAGTGGCCAAATATGGACTGAATTTAGGAGACCTGGTGGCCAGGATAGTGAGTTTAATATTTGATTATTGTTTACATAAGGAAAATATAATTGTGGATGTATCAAGCTACTGTATTATGTGGGCATGATGTATATTGAGCATAAACAGTGCCCTTCTCATAAAGTAACTTTTTTTTATAATTTACACAAGCTGCTCACTGATTAGTTAGGGCAACTTTAACAGAATACATTCAGCGCTGAACTGATTTATCATAGCATTGTGCACAGAATTCTCATCAAAAACGTGATGAGGTTGTATTTGTATTTGGTGTAGTTAAGAGGCATTTTGGGTTATCAGGTTACACATTAGTGCACAATGATTTTCCATCATGTTGCCTGTTTAGCTGGTTTTGTAGCATATATCGCTATTTGTGGAATAGAGTGAAAGATGGAAGACATCGCACTACTGTATCTTAACATGTGAGATATGTGTTTTGTGATTTTATGAAAAGGATATTATTTAAATATGTTGGTGTTCTTGTATGGACAGAGTGGAGAGAAAGAGCCACTGGATCTAGGGCTCCCTATATCTAATCTAGATGGACTGAGGGTTGTTCTGGAAATAGGAGACCACGTTCCAGGAAAGGGTAAGATGACCTCACACATATAGGATAATCATTCCCACCATCCAGTTTGACTCTTTGATTTCACCCTCTGTAAAACTATATCATGGTTGTGAATACTTCACTCTTTAACATAGTTTGCATGTGGTTAATTTAAACAGAATGAGTTAATGCTCTCCTTCTCTAAACAGACAAACAAAAGCTGGTCCCATCTAAAAGTCATGGCCCTCCTCTGTCTACGCGAAGCCAGTCTGCCACAGTAAGAACTCAATCTCCAACAACATCCATCTCCTCCTCTCTCTTTCTTTTTTTGTGTTTTTGGCCTGTGTGTGGGGAGTCTGTGCATGGCTGGCTCCCCTATTCTTCCCTCTGGTCTGAAGGCTGTGTATCTGTGCATTTCTGGGCCTGGATGTTCTAACCCATCTTCTCGAATCACAACCCACTTCTTTTCCTTCAACACACCACACCGTTGTGAGGAGATAGCTGCCTCTGTCCGCCAAGAATTCCTTGGTTCAAGGGTTCGTCCTTTGAACAAACTCTCTAGTCTTTATAGTTACTGATAGCTGTGTGATATGTTGAGAGAAGTGGTGGAAAGACAAAGTGAAGCGTGGATGTTCACCGATTTTGGGTGTTGTGGTGGCGTGCTGTGCTGGTGGTGGTTTTTCTGCAGTGAGATGCTGTGCTGTATGGAGATTGACTTCAGTATGCTTGCGTAGAGTGAATATGTACACTCAATTTGGAGATAGTTACTAGAGGCCCACCCTACAATGCCCCTGTAGTTTTAGCCCTGCTCCCCAGAGAAAGCCTTGTAGAAGAGGCGGTTCTCATCCACGCACCCTTAATGTGCCCCATTCTCATTGTCGCTACCCAGGGGGAGGACAAAGCGGCAGGAAAAGCTTCGGCTGTGAAAACCAGGGCCCAAGTGGAAAAGCGAAAACAGAAAAAGCTTAATATAGATGAAGCTGAAGGTAAAAAACAATTCCCCTTTCACTTTCTTGAATAATCTCTTTTTCTTTGACTTAGATCAGCGTTGATGTTGATCCTGGCTACATCTTATGCTAACAAAGTCTCTGTAGCAACACTGGCTGATGTAGCTAATGCTAACACAAGCACACCTTGAACTGGCAGCTGCAGTTGTTGCCTAGGTCTTGCGAGAATGCTTTCTATCTCACGCTTGCTATAATGTGTCAAATGTGTGTCGCTTGTCACATTTCAACAAATGAAATGGTTTAAAATTGTGTGTGTTGTCCAACCAGAATTCTTCGAGCTCATATCCAAAGCACAGAGCAACAGAGCTGACGACCAGCGGGGCTTGCTGAACAAATCTGACCTTGTCCTGCCTGACTTCTTGCGCCTCGATACGGAAGCAGATGCCAACAACCTCAGCTCCACCCCCCTCTCCCACAAGAGCCGACCCCGATCCAAGGAGAATGGCTCCGCCCTCAGCGCCAGCCACCAATCGCAGAGCCTAGATTCAACGTTGGAGGGCAAAGCACCTAGACGAGCCCTAATGCCTCCCAATAGCGCTCTCAGAAACACCACAGACCGAAATCCACCACCATTCAGTTCCTCACTATCCCCGATTCCACACTCGCAAAAAGGGGGCTCGTCCGGGATCACAGACTGGAGGAGCGACGGAGGGGTGCAGGCACTGGAGGAAGAGGAGAGCGGCACGGACCTGACATTTGTCGCAGAAGGCGACATCACAAGCCCTAACAGCTCTCTCCTTCACCAGTCCCACTTTCCTTTCTCTGCTTCCCCAGAAAGAGCGTACCTCCTGAGGGAGGGCCCTTACCAGGAAAGCTGGGCTCGATCAGGTACCTCTCCTGTGTGAACAAACTACGCTCGCATGTATTATCCTCACCTCTTTCTGGTCCCTCCTGAAGATGTGTGTGATTTCTGAGTGCTGTGGATTTGCTGTGCTTTTCATGATAAGCCCTGTGCCAAACCCTGGCAAACCACCTCCTTCCCATGTACATTTGACACCCTTTAAGCACTTTAACGAAGAATCAAAAAAGAGACTTCTACCTACAATGCATTTGATGGTTTATTTTCTTTCCTGAAAGTATTTTAAAACAACTAGCCACACACAATCTTGACAATCATTAACGTCAACAGCTTTTTTTCCTCAGAGAGAAACAATATAATTATTGTAGCCAGTCGGACTTATTTGAGGTCAGTAGTGAACTGAAGCGATCTTGCTCGTCTTCTGCATAACTCTGCCCTGTGGCTGATCACATGAAGGCCTTAACAGGAGCCACAACTGACTGAACTAAACATGTGATAATTCTTCGTCAACACTAAATATAAACTACATTCCGGATGTGGTGTGATTGAGGTGTAAAGCACCCTTGTCTACGCATGAATATATTTATCTGTTGTTCAAAAAGTTGTTCAAAAGATGTGAATACACAAATGGATAAAACATAAACAAGCACAATCAGTTTTAGTAAGACAGAGGTCTCGCCTTACCTCTCTGCGGTGACCAGTAGCGTGCCTTCCATGAACCTGTCCATGAAACCTAAATATTGACAAAGAGTCTTCAGTAACTCCTCATGACCTCACATTTCTATATTTCAATCTTAAATGGAGACCTCAGACCGTATTCTTGTTTTCTTTTTACATCGTATTCTTACAAAAATGCAATTCAACAATGTGTAGCTACGCAGATCACTTCCTTTTATCACCCTTATTTCCATTTTTTTAAAGATACGTTATCATATGTTATGTATTTAATCGTGTAATAAAATCCTAAAAAAGGATTAATTTATCCCAGATGAAACTTAATTATATCTTCCAGAATGACAAAATACTAAATGTGTACATAGTTTCTGTTACAGATGTGTGATTTATTGCTATGTTGAGTTGCCAACGTTGTTGAATTGCCCTCCATTCTGACACTGAAATCATTTTCAGTTTTCTGTAGCAGTCTTTTTTGTAGACGACCAATATCTCTGCTCAGATTGATATTTCTGCAAACTTGTAAATAGAGTTAAATAAATGTTAGGGGTGAGATCTCTCTCCCTTCCTCTCGTTGTTTATTTCTTGTCTTATCTCTTTCCAATACCTCACACACTCCAAGTAGGTAAACGCATGCATTCATCTACACAAGTTTGATAATAGACCTATGTATTGTTGTATTCTAAAATGTATCAAAGCACAAATCAAAGTACGACGCAAGCGCAAGTTACCTTCTCAGTCTTACCACTAGTCTAGGGCTGAATAGACATTAACTTACGCTGTATGCTTCTAGCCAGTTTTCTCCCTCAGGGTAACTACTGTCATGGCAGAGCATTCGTTTGAAGGGACTCTTGCTGAGCAAGTTACTCTATAAAAGTGTACAATAACACAAATTACTATACTGATGTGTGTATAGTAAAGGGTACTCTGCAAAAGCATTGATGTTTAAGTACTACCAGAGTGTCATCATGATGTCACATACACACTTCGGTGAGTAAAAGACTGAAGTATGGATTAGTGCATAATACTTTGCCATATTTTGATGGTGCTGCACCTCAAGAACATGGAAAACTGATTTGGGGAGGTTGATTTATACTTCTGCGTTGAATTGAATTTATACTTCTGCATCCTTGTCCGTGTTGACATGCAATATAATTGCACGTCATATAATTATGCAGAAGTATAAATTGGACTTAAATCACCAGTACTTTTCTGAGGAAAGAAACTTTATCACTTTCTATTGAAAAAAGTATCTTGACAGAGCTTTTTGAAACCAAGTTAAGTTAAAGTACATTACTTTTCAATGTTGTGGTCAGTAAGCTTTTTTTTCTGCAAAGGCACAATATTTAAGATTTTTTGATTAAAATATACTAAAACCACTAGAACAATGTTATATATTTTGTTGACTTGTGTACTTAAATGATCCCAAATGTTTCCAAGAATGTTTAAATCTAGAGATATAATCTATTTAAACAAGGACACTGACCGTGTCCGTGCTTCGTCTCATAGTAGCCAGCCGAGTAGCATTATAACTTTCAACACACTCAAATGTATGTAATATGATAAAACGGCGCTGCATTACCCCCCATATACGCATGACCGTAAAAAGCGGAAGAGGTCGTCTGTGGCATAATAAAAGTTCTACTGCTCTCGAGCCGTGTGTCACGCTTGTCTCTCATTAGCAATAGCTCCAGCGGCATCATTCTGGTCCAAAGCCTTTCAGCCCCACCTTGCTTCATACTATTGTAGCGTTAATAAATCTTTCATACATTAGATCATCCATGAATATGATTTCTGCCCAACTCCCATTGGATTCTTTCCCACCAGCTGTAGAGGTAAAGAAATCGAATGATTCTGTGAAATAAAACCGCCATCAATCCTTTGTTTAGAAAAAGCAACCTCCAGCAGTGAAAGTTACATATCGTGCCTTTAAATTGATCTTTTTTCTTTTTGTTCAAATAAAGTCAATGCAGTTTTTTTTTATATATCATGGTTTCCACAAAAATATTAAGCATTCTAATACTATAATTTTGCTGTTTGATAATAATAAGAAATATTTCTTGACCACTAAATAGTTAGTTATGATTAATGATTCTGAAAATTCATCTTTGCCATCTCAGGAATAAATAAAAATGTAAAATATATTAAAATAGAAAAGTTATTTTAAATTGTAAAAAATATTTCACAATATTACTGTTTTTACTTTAATTTTGATCAAAGAAGCGCAGCCACGGTGAAGCATAAAAAAGCATAAACATAGTTCATTTGTGTTTAGCTTAGTTTGAAAAGAGTACCACATCCTTCAGAGTTCCAGAAAAGACAAAACCCCAAATAATTCTCAGATAAGATAGTTTATCATTTCCTTTTCCTGTTATTGAATGAAGAATACACCGATTAGGTGTCTACACAGTGTAGACATAAAGCTTTAACGGCACAGCTGATCACGTGATGAAACTCTCTGCTCTCAGAAGCCTTCTTTAATAACTCCTTCACATTCCCCTCGCCCCACTTCCCCCATCGTCTGTTTTGTGCTGTATGAGTGAGGCCGTTCTCAGTGCATTAGCTATGCACAGAGGCCTAGTTAAAGTGAATGGCTGGTTAGGCAGGCTTTGTGTTGTTTGGATGCCGGTACTGGGCTCAGACAAAACCAGCCTCTGTTTCCCTTCAGTGCTCCCTCTCTCATCCTCCACCAGAGGAAGTGTCCTAATTCTGCATTGTCTCCCTCTGTACATTTCACGCTCCAAAAGAAGGGAAACCCTCTATAGAGAGAAATCATAATGCTGTCGTAATTTGACCATGACGCCAAATTGTTGCACGATTCCTCCTCCTGGTGCTCTCTTGCTTTATATATTTTCATATCTTCATACATTTTATCATGCGAGAACTGCTTTGTACACTCCTTTTTGTTTTATTAGATTAGATTAGATTAGATTAGATTAGATCTTTAATGTCATTGTAAATGTTTATACAACGAAATTATGTTGGAACAATCTAATTTGCAGCATAAAAACAATTAATACAAAAATGTACATTCAATTCATAATTATTGCATTAATGTCAGCAATGACTGTTTTCTCTATGCGAAGTACTAAAAGAAGCCAGCTTTGTTAGGCAATTTTTCAACTCTGGACTTGAATAAAGTGATTAAGAGAAGAAACAGACATGTTTTGATTGATGGAACACTTTTATTGACGATGTATTCACCGGTCTCGATGACTCATGTTTGGCCAGACAGCCTGAAAATAAAAGGAGCTACTTATAGGCCAATAAAACATGAGTTGCATCACTTATGCAACAGAGAAGAAGGCGTTTAAAGGTAATTATGAGTAAGACATTCATTGTGAGAACAAGTCTTCCAATTTACAAAGCCACACTACTGTGCGGTACCAGACCAGATACGATATATTCCATCATGCTTCCAATGTCCCAATGTTTTGAAATGAGGTAATAAAGTCGGGCTATTTATAGACTAGTTAAAGGGTTAGTTCACCCAAAAATGAAACATCTGTCAATAATTACTTAACCTCATATCATTCACTCGTTGCATTGCAATGACAATAAAGCTTCAATCAATCAATTCCAGACCCATTCCATAACCCATTTTATAAAGTAATGGAATACTTTTAGTGCGCAAAACCCCCCAAAATGTTAAACCGTCGGCTTACCATTGGCCGACGTTGTTCACATGAACACCATGACGCATGCGTGTGATGTTTAGGCAGGAGCTAGCCAATGGTGAGCCGCCGTTCTGCCGTAGAACTCAGAAGCACTGCACTGTATTTACTGTGTCACGAGCATGTCTTTGCTACCTTTTCTGGACCTTGAAAATTGCAATGATGTTGCTGCCTATGGCTGGTTCAGAGAGCTCTTCGATTTCATTAAAAATATCTTAATTTATGTTTCAAAGATGTGAACGACATGAGGGTGAACTAAACCTTTCAACTACAGTCTGTGGGGCATTGTGTTTTTTAATTAAAACTAATCAATGATATAATATATCATTTAAGCAGATTTCATTAGTCAAATATTTTTGCTCAAAAGCAATAAGGGTTTCAATAGATTTGCAATCAATTTCCATTATTTTCGAATTATAGCCAGCTTTAACGGGTAGGTTTCAGTTACAAAATGTTGCGTTGAATACAAGTCTACTTAGCTAAGGGATTTGAATTATTGAATAATTTGTATAAATCTATTAGTTTAAAGTAATCGTCCAAGCGATTAAATCACATTTTCCAATGGTACATATGAGAGAGAGAGAGAGAGAGAGAGAGAGAGAGAGAGAGAGAGAGAGAGAGAGAGAGAGAGAGAGAGAGAGAGAGAGAGAGAGAGAGAGAGAGAGAGAGAGAGAGAGAGAGAGAGAGAGAGAGAGAGAGAGAGAGAGAGAGAGAGAGAGAGAGAGAGAGAGAGAGTGTTTAGGCTGAACCAGTTCACTAGAATGAATCAGATTTTTCTATAGATCCAGAAGAATTTAAAGGTCGGCCATTTTAATTATTTCCTCAGCTGAGCTGAAACACCAGGGTTCACACCAAAAGAGATAATGATACATTTATTCCTATAGTGCACTTAGCTTTCACACTGTCATTTCTAACACAATGGCTGCGTCCAAATTCGTATACTCCCTTGAGTAGGTACTTATTTTTAATAAATATTTCACAACCTCATACTGTGTGTAGTATGAAGTATGAACTATGAATGTAATCTGGACATACTTTTTTCGCCATGTTGCCCTAATCACATGACCTATCAGAGTCCATTACGTGACATAACCGCCATTTACAAATCTTCTCCTGTGACCTCATAGGATAGTAAAGGGTCCATCGAATGCACATTTTAGAATATTGCCGGAAGAAGATGATCATCCGGGTGTTTTTCCCTACTCTGTAAATTTGTAGTAGGAGTACTGTAAATTTGGACATACTTCTTTTTCAGATGCAACCCAAACCTAAGATATACAACAATAAAACTGTTTTAAAATATTTTATGAGGTCTATTTTGCAAAGGAACTTACCAAACAATGCTGTGTGCTGGGCTAGATATGCTCATTGTATGTGCATACATATTATCGTAGTTTTACCAGCAAAGAACTCACATAGAGGTTATAAAACAAAGATCTGCGACTGATGCCTGTACTGAACTGTGCACCATGGGTTTAGATGGAAGCGTTCACACTTATTCAAATGAACCACATTAACAGAGCGATCGCAGTCTTTTTCAGGGTGCTTACACACTAGAACTTTTGGTGCGCACCCGGGTTCTTGACATCAGAGATTGGTTCATTTGGATGTGAACACTGTTCTCTGAACTCGTGTGCACCCGCAAAACATACCCGGGCCGGGTCCACATAGAAATGGTGGTTTGGGGTACAGTTCGATGATTTTATGAATGGATACTAAATCGCAGAAGTGAAACGTAATTGATGTATGATACGATACAACTGTTTGTGTGCTCTCACTCACTTTCCTGACAAGCAAGACTGACAAACTGCAAGCAGTGAGCATGTAGACTAATTTCGGCTTCCCTTACGAAAAAAAAAAAAATCCCATAGTTTTACTACAAATAAAACCAAAAAAACATGATTATTGTAGTTAAACCATGCTAACCAAAAATTTAACCATGGGTTTACTAATCTAACCATAGTTTAACCATGGTATTTGTGGTAAAACTGGTAATCAATTAGCCAAAAAAACAAAAAACAAAAAAAACATGGTTACTACACTTTTACTATAATAAAACCATGGTTATTTTTCGTAAGGGTTCTGCAAAACTGGACTCCCTCACTCTTTAGAATATTTGCAGTACTTTTGCAGCAGATAGACACAAGTAGTGTTATGTGCTGAAG
Organism: Pseudorasbora parva; assembly: GCF_024679245.1. Classification (NCBI taxonomy): domain Eukaryota; kingdom Metazoa; phylum Chordata; class Actinopteri; order Cypriniformes; family Gobionidae; genus Pseudorasbora; species Pseudorasbora parva. The sequence goes on from NC_090175.1 coordinate 20,667,074, forward strand.
CTTTGAAAAAGAATACAAAGGTTCAATAACCAAAAATATAAAAATGAGGTGAGCTATGCATTTTGTTGTGTCGTTATCATTCAACAAGCAGCTGCTTTGATGCAAACACACCGCGATTCAGACCTAAATTATATAGGGCTAATATGACAAAATCCAGCAGGATAGGGGGAGACACCTAACCGATTCAGACCAGACAATTGAACCAAGGTTGAATGAATATATTGAACCAAACCTGCCAAGTGAGAAAAACTGTAAAACACAGAGCATTTGGTTACACTTCAACACATTAAATATGCCCTATGTAATATTTTTTCAGTAAAATATCCAAAAACCGCTAGGCCAGTGTTATATATTTGTTCAATTGAGTACTTAAACTATCCCAAATGTTTCCAACTATTTGTAAATTGTGAGAAAATTGCAGTGTGCAACAAACTTCCCAGCAGCCACCAAGCAAACACACAGAGTAACGTCATAACATTATTTTCAACACACTTAAATGTATCCAATATGATAAACAGAGCTGCGTTACCTCATACTCATGAACTGAAAAGCAGAAATGGCGCCGGTGATTGTAGCATAATAAAAGTCCCACTGCTCGCGAGACGTGTGTTGGAGAGTCACGTTCATCTCATTAACAATCGCACCAGTGGCCTTGCTCAGCTCCACAACACTTTGCCCTGCTCTGCTTTACACTTCTGTAAAGTTAATAATCGCATCCATCAACATGATGAGTCCTATCCCGATTCTTGTCCACCGGCTGTGAGGTGAAGACCACGTCCCAATATTCTGCGTTCAAACTTGGCGTCATCAAACTACACCTTTGTTTTGAATAGGGGACCTCTAGCAGATGAAAACAAGTTACCAACATTAGCAAATCAGTGTTGGCAACTATTACTATTTTTTTCAGAAACATAAATAGTGTAGCTTTTCCATTCACAAGCTACTTATAGTGCACCTTTAAGTAGCTTGTGAATGGAAAAGCTACACTATTTATGTTTCTGAAAAAAATGGTAATGTCGCTACTTTTAGTAGTTGCCAACACTGATTTGCCAATGCAAACTCAAAATGATAAATGCTTGGCAAAGTCCTGTTTTGGATAAGAAAATTGACTACACTTAGTAATCAAATTCTATTATCTATAGGTGGCTACATTATGGAGACGATTTAAAGAAATTAAACAGATTATATCATAATTTGTCATTTAAATGTACTTCCATTTTAACTGTAAAGAAACATTTGCTATTTTTGTTGGACAGAGATCCCCATCTGGGTAGGCTAGCTAGGACTCAAGGACTCAATAAATCCACAGGTCATGTTCAAGTGCTTATGGTAAGACCTTTGCATCCGACATGTTTTAAACATCTGCTTGAACTTCAATAACAGGAAGACTGCTTTTCCCATGAAGAGTCAGAAAGAGAATCCCCTCAAAGTCACTGCTGACGCAAACACCTTATATGACAGCGTTCTTTGAAATTCATAATGATGAGCAAATGTTTTACAATGTTACTAAAAACAAGTCTTAGAAGGTACGTAAATTGCACAAATACGGCCAAGACAGAAGTTATCGGTAATCGCATCAATACAGGGCATTCAGGGCAACTTACTAACTAACTAAAGAATATGAGTGAGATGCTGAAAAGAGATGGTGCTCCATCTAGTGGCGGAGGCAGATCAGTTACTATTGAATTACTGCCTGTAAAAAGCATGACAGTAATGTGCTAATAATGCGACACTTTTCAGACAGAGTTTAGATTTTAAAGTTTATAGGATTGCTTAATTTGAAGATATGTGCAAACGATTGATGTCTTATTGCAGCTTTTTCACATGCTTTAAGATATGATCTTAATGCTTATAATGAAGACAAATGACCACAGCGTTTGCAAAAAAGCAAGTAGTTTTACATAGTGCCACAAGGGGTCAGTGTGTAACTCTAATCACTCAATACAAAGCAGCTCAAATTCAATAGCCTACACAACCAATCTCCGTTCTGTCTTAATCAGCCACTTTTCCCTCTAACGCATATCTTTAACAATCAGCAGAGTGTATCGACAATGATAGCCTTTGTAATTTACCTTATCTTCCTTTACTTCCTTAGGTCACTCCCAATCAGGTAAGAGAGCAGAGAGTCTAATGATAACCCATGGACACTTCTTGTGAGGATAGTTATGGATTGCATGTTTAATGAGTTTGAATTTAGTCTGAAGGAGTCTTCATAGTGGACATTAACAGCTTAAAATCAAGCAAACAAGTCAGCCACTCATCTCATCATAGGCTGCACTTTCTTCTAGTCTCATTCAATTGCATGTCGCTAAGCAACCTGGTGAGGTATGCATGTGTTAGTGTTTTGTATCTGTTCTGCTGTTTTTTTTAAGTGTTTTATACATGTTTCAACTGGTAAGACTGAAAGACCAGAAAATGTGTTTAGGGTGGCAGATATTTTTTTTTTTCTCATCATGGCGTTTTAATGTGCAGAAGCTAAAATCTTGAGCCAGTTTTAATTTGTCAAACATACAAGATAAGTAGACTACCTCTAAATCAACAGAGCATGATGAATTAGGTTTGCCCTTTTATGTCTCATAAGGGCTACTAGCTTCACTGACCAAAACAAGGTTTTTCAAGGATCCAAATTAAGCCTGTTTGTCTGCATGAGTGTATGTAAAATTGATTTAGATGGATAAAATGAATGTTTGTCCACGTATAAATAACTTTAATGAAAAATCAAAAAGGTAGATGCCAAATGAAGCTCTGTAATCGTTATCAAGTGCACCATTTCGACCAGTATGCTCTTCGCAATACATAGTATAAATAGATAAATTATTATTTGCTTATTATATACACCGATCTGGCATAACATTATGACGACCTTCCTAATATTGTGTTAAGCTCCCTTTTGCTGCCAAAACAGCCCTGACCTACAGAGACAGGGACTCCACTAGACCTCTGAAGGTTTTCTGGGGAATCTAGCACCAAAATGTTAGCAGCAGATCCTTTAAGTCCTGTAAGTTGCAAGGTGGGGCCTTCATGGATCAGATTTGTTAATGTAGCACATCCCACAGATGCTCGATTGGATTGAGATCTGGGGAATTTTGGATGCAAAACTCAAAACTTTTGTGCTCCTCAAAGTGATTAATCGGACCAGGCCACCTTCTTCCATTGCTCGGTGATGTAGTTCTGATGCTCACCTGTCCACTGTTGGTGCCTTTGGTGGTGGACAAGGGTCAGCATGGGCACCCTGACTGTTCTGCGGCTATGTCCAATACACAACAAATTGCAATGCACTGTATATCCTGACACCTTTCTATCAGAACCAGCATTAACTTCTTGAGCAATTTGAGCTGCAGTTGCTCATCTGTTTGATCTAGCCACACGGGCCAGCCTTCTCTCCTCACATGCATCAGTGAGCCTTGGCCGCCCATGACCCTGTCGCTGGTTCACCACTGTTCCTTCCTTGGACCACTTTTGATAGATATTGACCACTGCAGACCTGGTGATCATTATAGAAACATTTGAGATGGAAATGGACTAGAAAAGTAAACCTTTGTTATCCTTGTTGTGTTGAAATTAGAGCTTAGAGCTTCACTTTAGAGCTCATTTTAGAAACAGTCTCTATAGTGTTAGTAGATTTGATTGAGCTCAGTAGAAGACATGACTCAATCTTAATTTTGTAAGATAAAAATGTCTAAATCATAACTTTAGCTTTTAGAAATCATGGCACAAGTGCAGTGTCAGATGTGTTGGAGGAGTATAGCAAGACACAAGAACCTCTATTCAGTAATCTCAACCTATGCCAGTTGTGTGGCAAGGTGCATGTGTGGAAGTACTAAATTAAACATAATGAAATCGCCACAACACAAGTGAATTAAACCAAAACACAAAGAAATCACCACAACATAACGGAAACAAGTCACAACACAACTAAATTGCCACAACACAACACAACACATTTCAACGTGTTGAAAATTGTTATAATGTTACTCTGCTTTTGCTCCGTGGCTGCTAGGAGACAATTGTTGCTCACGGCAGTAAGCTAGATTGATATTAGAATATCATATTAATAAATGCTGGATGGCTTGTGTTGCTAAATACTATGCAATTCATTTTAAAACATATTGTTTGATGGAAAGAAATACTGTATCACAGTACAATAATTTGTTTTCTGTTTATAAATGTTGTTACCTTGTGTAATGAAACATATAATAGGCTGTGTTTCCATGGTTTCTACAAAATAAAACAAGAAATCGAGGGTAATGGGTACTATATTGATTGGCGACACATGGACACGGCATGTCCTGGTTAAATGTAGCTTATTTATCTGGATTATAACACTGTTCTAGTGGTTTTTTGATATTTTAATCCAAAATCTTACATATTGTGCCTTTAAATTCGACATGAAACGGACATTGCGTTGTCTTTTCCTCACTATTGTGACATGATTCGAGTGGATATTATATCCGACATGGCTTTTAAAACAAGAAAAAAAAATGTAGAGAGGGACTTTATTTTGTCCCTGAGAAATTCATCGGATGGTTGTGGTGTGCTATTCCTGTGATTTCATGCGAGTTGAAAGGTTGTCCTGCGTCAGTAAACACTTCATCAGAAAAGAGATAAGATGTCATTGTAAAGGGAGGGGAAGTTATTTTAATTAAAGATTAGGATACAATGACATATGAATACAAAATAACATAAAATAATAACATGCATGAATAAATCCTTTTTAATAAATAGCCTACTGTGATAGGCCATAAAAAATATGGTCACATTAAGTCAAGTATAGAATATGGTATTGATGTTCCTTATTAATTTTATGCACTACAGTTTGTTATTTATCAACGTTCCTACAAAAGCAATCAATTATCAATCTTAATATATGCTCCTCTCCCCTTTTTTGACTATCATTCCTTAGTGAAAAACGAAAGGCGTCAGAGAGAAAGGACCAGTGTTTCCAAATATTCCCACAGGAGGGCGCCCTCCGCCCCTCCTCCTGCTCCTCCACCTCCCCCACCCAGGGTCAGAGGGGGAGGTAAGCGGTCTCCTCTCCATGTGCGAGGTGCTCTTGACGTGGATGGGATCAGGTGCCATGACCTTGGTGGTCAGAACGGAGGCTTGGAGAGAGTGGTTAACGATCTGAAAACCTGCAAAGGAAGAATGAGAACAGGAGTTTACCAGACCTCAGACCAAGGCGAACTGCTGCCTGCGAAAAAGCGCATTGATCCATCCACAAAAACAGCAAACAAACCTTCAGTGAAAACTTCAAGAAAGAAGAATAACCACAGCAAGACCAATGCCACTTTTGTCTGATATGACTATAAAAAGCTAATGCTAATCATAAATACTAACTTTACCAAAAAAAAGCAACCTTTTACATAAGATCCCATTAGTTAAAATGATTTAATGCATCATTCATCTAACAATGAGCAATAGCCTACATTTGTTAGTTATTAGTAGTAGGCTACTCTTCATTGTTAGTTCATGCCAGCTCAGTCCCATTCAAAAATATTAACAAATACCCTAAATTGATTTGATTTTAATAATGTATTAGAAAATGTTGAAATTAACATGAACTAAAATTAATAAATGCTTTAGAAGTATTTTAAACTGTTAGACTTATGTTAACAAATAGAACCCCAATGAGTAACACTTTATAATAAGGCAGTAATTAATATCAGTACATTAACAATGAACAATTTGTTACAGTATTTATTAATCTTTGTGAACATTAATTGTTAATACAACTGTTTACTGTAGTTCATCTTAGCTCAGGTACATTTAATATGACAGACACAAAATATTTTAATAATGTATGTTTAAAATTAAGGAATGCTATAAAAATATTTTATAGCAAAAGTATTTTTCATGGTTAGTAATGTTAAGAAATGGAACCTTATTGTAAATTGTTGCCCAGAAAAAAAAGATAATGCTCAAGCGTGTGCTGGTTTACATTCAGTTTGAGATGATTCTGTAACATTTTTAAATAAACAACTTCTAATATGGAGCTTGTAGTGGATTTTCAGGTTTGTTTTGCTATTATAAGGCACATTATATACGTGACCCGTGAGGAGCTGTTAGAGAGCCACGAGCTGGACTGACAGTGTGGATTGCAATAGCACTTCAACTGTTTTTCTTGTGTCAGGTTTAATGTGGCAGAACTCATAACAAATGTAGTAACACTCAGAAATCAGGCGTCATATTTTAATTGCACTAATATGCATCTATTGCTTCTTGTTCTAACAGTGGAGCCTTGTGCTACTGTCTCATTGGACAAGGTTGCGTTGTCTTGCATATCTAAAGTTCACACATGGAATTTTAATGGCTAATATTCAGCATTGAAACATCACATTGACCCGAGGATGTGACGGCACTGCTTTCTGCCAAGATGTATTTCAGGGATAATTGTGAAGAGGAAAGAGAGACTGAAAGGGAAAGACAGATCAATACAAAATGCCGCAGGTATTTTGAGGACATGCAGTGTTTTCATTTACTAAACCACAAGCTAATGCATTGATGATTTCTGTACTCCGAAAGAGCAAATGCCTTCAATAAACATGAATTTATTTTTGGTCCCTGGTCAGTGATTTGAATCTTTTAATTGTTGTTGCTCTCATTAGCATCAGTGTGCATTGAGACATTTAAATATCATTCCTAAAACCGTTATAAATAAGAAAAAAAAGTGCTGAGTGGTAACCTAACTGGCATTGGGTTCCTTTGTTTGTGGCCACTGTGTCCTTGAGCAAAATCTAATGAAACCCAAGTTGCCCCAGCGGTGCTACCTCCCAATACCCCCCCCCCCCCCTCTATTGGAGACAGTTTACTTGTTGTATGTTACTCAATTACCTTTTTATTTGTTGAACTGTTGTATAAAAGCAGTAATATTACAGAAGTGCTTTGCCACAATAGAAACTAACTGCTGTCTCCATCAAATATACATCATATATACAGTCTTGTTCAAAATAATAGCAGTACAATGTGACTAACCAGAATAATCAAGGTTTTTCGTATATTTTTTATTGCTACGTGGCAAACAAGTTACCAGTAGGTTCAGTAGATTCTCAGAAAACAAATGAGACCCAGCATTCATGATATGCACGCTCTTAAGGCTGTGCAACTGGGCAATTAGTTGAATTAGTTGAAAGGGGTGTGTTCAAAAAAATAGCAGTGTGGCATTCAATCACTGAGGTCATCAATTTTGTGAAGAAACAGGTGTGAATCAGGTGGCCCCTATTTAAGGATGAAGCCAACACTTGTTGAACATGCATTTAAAAGCTGAGGAAAATGGGTCGTTCAAGACATTGTTCAGAAGAACAGCGTACTTTGATTAAAAAGTTGATTAGAGAGGGGAAAACCTATAAAGAGGTGCAAAAAATGTTAGGCTGTTCAGCTAAAATGATCTCCAATGCCTTAAAATGGAGAGCAAAACCAGAGAGACGTGGAAGAAAACGGAAGACAACCATCAAAATGGATAGAAGAATAACCAGAATGGCAAAGGCTCAGCCAATGATCACCTCCAGGATGATCAAAGACAGTCTGGAGTTACCTGTAAGTACTGTGACAGTTAGAAGACGTCTGTGTGAAGCTAATCTATTTTCAAGAATCCCCCGCAAAGTCCCTCTGTTAAAAAAAAGGCATGTGCAGAAGAGGTTACAATTTGCCAAAGAACACATCAACTGGCCTAAAGAGAAATGGAGGAACATTTTGTGGACTGATGAGAGTAAAATTGTTCTTTTTGGGTCCAAGGGCCACAGGCAGTTTGTGAGACGACCCCCAAACTCTGAATTCAAGCCACAGTACACAGTGAAGACAGTGAAGCATGGAGGTGCAAGCATCATGATATGGGCATGTTTCTCCTACTATGGTGTTGGGCCTATTTATCGCATACCAGGGATCATGGATCAGTTTGCATATGTTAAAATACTTGAAGAGGTCATGTTGCCCTATGCTGAAGAGGACATGCCCTTGAAACGGTTGTTTCAACAAGACAATGACCCAAAACACACTAGTAAACGGGCAAAGTCTTGGTTCCAAACCAACAAAATTAATGCTATGGAGTGGCCAGCCCAATCTCCAGACCTTAATCCAATTGAGAACTTGTGGGGTGATATCAAAAATGCTGTTTCTGAAGCAAAACCAAGAAATGTGAATGAATTGTGGAATGTTGTTAAAGAATCATGGAGTGGAATAACAGCTGAGAGGTGCCACAAGTTGGTTGACTCCATGCCACACAGATGTCAAGCAGTTTTAAAAAACTGTGGTCATAAAACTAAATATTAGTTTAGTGATTCACAGGATTGCTAATCCCAGAAAAAAAAATGTTTGTACAAAATAGTTTTGAGTTTGTACAGTCAAAGGTAGACACTGCTATTTTTTTGAACACACCCCTTTCAACTAATTGCCCAATTGCACAGCCTTAAGAGCGTGCATATCATGAATGCTGGGTCTTGTTTGTTTTCTGACAATCTACTGAACCTACTGGTAACTTGTTTGCCACGTAGCAATAAAAAATATACTAAAAACCTTGATTATTCTGGTTAGTCACATTGTACTGCTATTATTTTGAACAAGACTGTATATATAAAACAAACACATACAAAATATAAATGTTAAAAATACATTTCCTTATGGATACAACAAAATAATATGAAAAGAGTTTTCGTTATGACCTCTTTTTGACTTGATTTAGTCTGTTTAGTTTTGTATGAAATACAATGTGATTTCTGTTGATCGAGATCTGGCAGCAACAATACATTTTTCCTCTTGGGCATGCCATTCTCGGACAGCTTACCCTGCACATGAATTCCCCCATACGCCAGCAAACCAATGAGAACGCAGGACAGTGATGACGATGCATGACAACAGAGAATATATATATATATTTATGTTGAAATTCCTTCAGAAGAAGTAGACTAATCAGAGAGCATGCAATTTTGGACGAAGTGTATTTAGTTGCTGAATGAATGTGTGTGTCTTATTTCTACTAATCCGTTGTGTGAATAATCCGATAACTTGCTCATAAAGAAAAACATTGGCACCACCTGCTGAAGCAGCCTAACATGTAACCTGCAGATAAGTTTACATTGACATTTACCTATAAATGGTGTTCAATTATTGTTAATTGTTACCAATGCATTAACTAATATGAATGAATGGATCATTATTGTAAAGAGCTACCAATATAAACTGCATTTAGCAGTGTTGTTTAGCACACTATTATTATATCGGTAAAAGGATGTTGAGGTTAGAGCTGCCAGGCAGGAGGTCAAGAGGAAGACCAAAGGAGGTTTATGGATGTAGTGAAGGAGGACATGAAGTCGGTCTGAGAGAAGAGGATACAGAGGATAGGACTAGATTGAGGCAGATGATTCGCTGTGGCGACCCCTGAAGAGAACAGCCGAAAGAAAAAGAAGAAGTTTAGCACAATATTATGGTGTAAAATGCGTGACATCCCAGTGTTCAACTGGCCCTGCTGCTCCACGCTCCACAAAGCAAAGTAAGACTTTCTCAACCACTAGTTTTCCTGGACTGTATTCTTTTTTACATCTACCTTTAATTCATCTACTAGCATCTGCTATTTGTCCCCTGGAGTGCATTCAAAAGGCTTCAGCCTGACTTGTCTTTAACCTCTGGAATTCTCTCATGTTACGCCTCTGCTGCCTGCCAATACGACACCATTTCTGACTTTTACACCTCTCTTAATGGTCTGACGCCCACTACCTTCAATCCTTCTTCTAAACTTTACCCCAGCCCAGCCATTACTGTCAGGCGGTTCTGTTAGCTTAGCTCCCTCATCTCTCCATATAAAAGGTTACTACTTGTCTAGGTCCAGGCATTTTCCCATTTGGTGATCTCTCCATTGGTGGAACAAACTCCCCAAAGCCGTCAAACAGCATATTTTTCAATACAAAGTCACATCTTTGGAACACAGGAGCACATCTTCAAAAAATCAGTTTATTACTCTTATATTACACTCACATTACACAAATCAAAAAATCTAATTGAAGTGAGGTTTGAAATTTAGAGCCCCTATAAAGCTTAACTATTCTAGTTTAACAAAAACAGTTTTCACCAGTCAAGTTCAAATGTGCTATACCTGATAATGCATGTTACACAGCACCATCTGACATATACAGGTCCTTCTAAAAACAGCATATTGTGATGAAGTTCATTATTTTGCATAATGTATTGATAAAAATTAAACTTTCATATATTTTAGCTTCATTGCACACCAACTGATTTCAGGTCTTTTATTGTTTTAATACTGATGATTTTGGCATACAGCTCATGAAAACCCAAAATTCCTATCTCAAAAAATTAGCATATCATGAAAAGGTTCTCTAAACGAGCTATTAACCTAATCATCTGAATCAACTAATTAACTCTAAACACCTGCAAAAGATTCCTGAGGCTTTTAAAAACTCCCAGCCTGGTTCATTACTCAAAACCGCAATCATGAGTAAGACTGTCGACCTTACTGCTGTCCAGAAGGCCATCATTGACACCCTCAAGCGAGAGGGTAAGACACAGAAAGAAATTTCTGAATGAATAGGCTTTTCCCAGATACTTGCTGTATAAAGGCACCTCAGTGGGAAGTCTGTGGGAAGAAAAAAGTGTGGCAAAAAACGCTGCACAACAAGAAGAGGTGACCGGAGCCTGAGGAAGATTGTGGAGAAGGACCGATTCCAGATGGGGGACCTGCGGAAGCAGTGGACTGAGTCTGGAGTAGAAACATCCAGATCCACCGTGTAACGGCGTGTGCAGGAAATGGGCTAGAGGTGCTGCATTCCCCAGGTCAAGCCACTTTTGAACCAGAAACAGCGGCAGAAGTGCCTGACCTGGGCTACAGAGAAGTAGTACTGGACTGTTGCTCAAATTTTGCATGTCATTCGGAAATCAAGGTACCAGAGTCAGGAGGAAGACTGGGGAGAAGGAAATGCCAAAATGCCTGAAGTCCAGTGTCAAGTACCCACAGTCAGTGATGGTCTGGGGTGCCATGTCAGCTGCTGGTGTTGGTCCACTGTGTTTATCAAGGGCAGGGTCAATGCAGCTATCAGGAGATTTTGGAGCACTTCCTGGGCCTCCATAACACCTCAGCAGTGCCACAGGCTGATCGCCTCCATGCCACGCCGCATTGATGCAGTCATTTCTGCAAAAGGATTCCCGACCAAGTATTGAGCGCATAACTGAACATAATTATTTGAAGGTTGACTTTGTTTGTATTAAAAACACTTTTCTTTTATTGGTCGGATGAAATATGCTAATTTTTTGAGGTTTTCATGAGCTGTATGCCAAAATCATCAGTATTAAAACAATAAAAGACCTGAAATATTTCAGTTGGTGTGCAATGAATCTGAAATTGAAAGCTGATTTTTTATCATTACATTATGGAAAATAATGATACTATCTAAATACCTAAATAATATATCATACAAAATGCATATAATTTTTTATTTAGTTCTGTCGATAAGATATTTTACATAATTTTTTTTTTTACATACAGTCCACAGGACAAAAAATAGATGTATTTATTAAAATGATCCATTTATGAAAACTGTATTCTTAATACTTTTTCATTCCCTGGATGATCCATGGCTGTTTTTGTTTTGTGATGGTTGTTCTTGAGTCCCTTGTTTGTCCTGAGCAGTTAAACTGCAAAATGTTCTTCAGAAAAATCTTCCAAGTCCTGCAAAAACTTCAGTGTTCCAGCATCTTCTGCCCAACTCTTTGAACTCTTTCCAGCAGTGACTGTATTATTTTGATATCCATCTTTTCACACTGAGGACAATTTAGGAACTCAAACACAGCTATTAAAAAAGGATTAAACATTTACTGATGCGCCAGAAGGAAACACGATGCATTAAGAGCAGGGGGTGAAAACTTTTGAACAGGAGGAAGATGTCCACATTTTTCTTATATATATTTTTTTGTTTATATATATATATATATATATATATATATATATATATATATATATATATATATATATATATAATGCGTTAACGCATGCGATTAATTTAAAGTTGTTAATGCTAAAATAATTTAATGCAATTAACGCAAATAAATGACAGAAGTACATGAAGCTGCAACATTAACGTAATTTGCATTACGCAGACGATCATAGAAGTTGGAAGTTTATCACAATCATAAGTATCACCTGTAACCCTGGTAGGAGTAAATTTCCATTCTAACTATTTAACATTTAGAAACAGCGATTCTCTGTTTGTGAGTTTAAGCCATTAAACTCTGGGAAAGTGTTCAGTGATCCAGTAATCTAATTCATTAAAAAATGCTAATGTAAAGAAGGCCAAGCTGATTAGGCTACATCAGACACATCAGAGAGAAGAGACTTACAGCGCGCTTTTAGTAAATTGTTCATTTCAGTGTGTGCTTTGCTTTACAACACGAGCTCTGTCGTATTCTGCGATTGTTTCTGAAGAGCGCAATTTTGGTGTCGTACACAGTTAGCGCGTGAGAGTCTGTTATATTGATGAACAGAGAATGTATGTGCGCACTCTCGATCACTGATCTCAGGCAGCATTCATGTACAGTACATTCGCTTTGTTTTCACACACACTCAGGAAGGATAATGTTTGATTTGTCATGTGTGAACTTTAGTGATGATGACTGGTTCGCGAATGAATCGTTTGTTTGAACCGGTTCTTTTTTGTGAACCATGAGCATGCTTTTAGCAGAGGGAGTGAAGTTTTTGTTTTTAGTTTGCCTAGAAATATAGACGCACCCTAGCGGCAGCAAATTTAATCTGCCCGCAAGTGTCGTCTAGCAACTCTCAATACCCTTCTGAACTGTATTCCCCTAACTCTTGCCGGACCAATCACATCGTGTATAGAGTCAGTGGGCGGGGCCATAATGACGACGGCCGAGTTGCGTTTGCGCGCTTCTAGTAAACACAGAAACTGGCGAACGGCGGCGGTCTTTCGAATCAGCTTTGACCGCGACTCTGGAAGACTTGGAGTTAAGCTTTTCTCTGAGAAAAGAATAAAGAACGGCACTGAAGTGAACATTCTTAAAAAGGGAAGATGGAGTTTTGCTGACCGGATACGGCGAATGTTTAATCTATCAACAAGCTCTGTTTCACCTTCATTGCTCTGGTTGGTGTAGCGCTATCCTATCGCGTGCAGAGGGAGTTTGAAAGACAACCGTTTATCTCGCCCCTCGGATTGAGTCCTGTCAATGGTGAGTTTCCAGACCAAACATCTTGATGTGGGTCTGGCTTGTCAGGCTAGTGTTTAGTAGCCTAATCGTAGGTTTTTGCAGTCAAAGTGGTTGATTTAGGAGTTTTTGGCTTCTCCGTGTGGTTCTGTTCGGTATCGCAGCTTGAGAGGTCTACATTTAAATGTCCATTTTACATAAAATGTCTAAAATGAAAACAATCTCAGATGAATTCTGACAACAATGAATTCTGTCAATGTAATGTTTTTTTTTCATGGGCGTGTAGGTGTGTACAAATTGATTATATAATAGAATTATATGGACTCCTTATATTTGGTTATTTGGTTTCCTTTTGGAGTTTCCAATGATCCTTGAAGCAACAAAGGTGTGATAAATTGTGATTAAAATAATCTATTTACAGCCCTTATATATATTTATATATATACAGTGAGGAAAATAAGTATTTGAACACCCTGCTATTTTGCAAGTTCTCCCACTTGTAAATCATGGAGGGGTCTGAATTTGTCATCGTAGGTACATGTCCACTGTGAGAGACAAATCCAGAAATCACAATATATGATTTTTTTTTATATGAATGATGCTTGTACAATATATTAACTTTTTATTTGTATGATACAGCTGCAAATAAGTATTTGAACACCTGTTTGTCAGCTAGAATTCTGACCCTCAAAGACCTGTTAAGTCTGCCTTTAAAATGTCCACCACAAAAGGTTCCCATGCTTAAACCAGCACATGTCCAGGCCCATCTTAAGTTTGCCAATGACCATTTGGATGACCCAGAGGAGTCATGGGAGAAAGTCATGTGGTCAGATGAGACCAAAATAGAACTTTTTAGTCATAATTTCATTAAACGTGTTTGGAGGAAGAAGAATGATGAGTACCATCCCAAGAACACCATCCCTACTGTGAAGCATTGGGGTGGTAACATCATGCTTTGGGGGTGTTTTGTCACATGGGACAGGGCAACTGCACTGTATTAAGGAGAGGTTGACCAGGGCCATGTATTGCGAGATTTTGAGAAACAACCTCCTTCTCTCAGTTAGAGCACTAACTAAGATGGGTCGAGGCTGGGTCTTCCAACATGACAATGACCCAAAGCACACAGCCAGGATAACCAAGCAGTGGCTCTGTAAGAAGCATATCAAGGTGCTGCCGTGTCCTAGCCAGTCTCCAGACCTAAACCCAATAGAGAATCTTTGGAGGGAGCTCAAACTATGTGTTTCTCAGCAACAGGCCAGAAACCTGACTGATCTAAAGAAGATCTGTGTGGAGGAGTGGGCCAAAATCCTGCAGTGTGTGCAAACCTGGTGAAAAACTACAGAAAACGTTTGACCTCTGTAATTGCAAACAAAGGCTACTGTACCAAATATTTCCCAGGTGTTCAAATATTTGAAGCTATATAGTTAAAAAATTACATTGTGATTTCGGGATTTTTTTTAAAGCTTATGTCTTTCACAGTGGACATGCACCTATGATGACAATTTCAGACCCCTCCATGATTTCTAAGTGTGAGAACTTTCAAAATAGCAGGGTGTTTAAATACTTATTTTCCTCACTCTATAAACTATTACAAATGTTTAAAAATGTATATATTTATTTAAAAATTCATTTAGTGCTGCCCTTCGGAAGCAACAGAACATACTTACATGTACTTGTACATTAATGACAAATTAAGTATAATTTACCTTGATCTTCAAATTCAAAAATGTTTTCACTGCCGGCTCTAATGCATCGTGTTTCCTTCAGGCGCATCAGTAAATGTTTAATCCTTTTTTAATAGTTGTGTTTGAGTCCCTCAATTGTCCTCAGTTTGAAAAGAGGGATCTCAAAATCATACAGTCACTGCTGGAAAGAGATAAAATGTGCAGAAGATGCTGGAACACTGAAGTTTTTGCAGGACCTGGAAGATTTTTCTGAAGAACATTTGGTAGTTTAACTGTTTAGGACAAACAAGGGACTCAAGAACAACCATCACAAAACAAAAACAGCCATGGATCAACAACACAAAGTCTTTCACGAGTTCACATTTACATCAAATTAAATAGAGTAAAGATTATGTGTATTCGGCGTGCTGTGCGGGCTCTGAATTTTTGGCCTGAACCCAGAGTATCCCACCCCGTGATAGAGAAAGTCTAGAACTAGACTATTGTATTATGGATTGTGTTGACATCTAATAAGAGTTTCATAAATCAACGTGAGAAGATGGGGTGGTGGAGGGATGTTAAAATAAAAATAGTCAATGAAAGAAGGTAAATCTGGTGTATAATCTCCTATCTAAAATGATTAGCTTATAGTGCTCTACTCGTGTTCAATTGGGTTTAATTATCTGAGGTGCTACTCTTGAAATTTGTTAATGAAACATCAATAAATGGTTCATAAATGGTCATTTTAATAATTCCAGCTATATTTTTGTCTTGTGGACTATATGTAAACATCTTAAAATATCTTATTCAGGACAGCACTAAATAAAAAATAACATGCATTTTGTCTATGATCTCTCTTATTTTGTTGTCTCTCGTAAATTAATTATTCACATTTCCACAGATTCTGCAAGCAGTTCACATACGTTTTCTTTTTTTATTTTATTTTTTATATAGTTTGAAATAAGGTTTTGTCACACATTTGCTTAATTGATTAGGGCCCTCAAATAAAAAAAGTAGCTTTAGCTGCCTTTTTTGGTAATTGCCTTTTACATGATACATGCTTGTTGTCACTTCGAAAAGAAATCATGTTAATAATGTACATAATTTCATGAATATCACCAGGTTACTTAAAGTAAGTGCATTCTGAATTACACAAGCATAAGAAAGCAGATTCAAGATTACACAAGAATAAGATTCAAAATTCTACATGGTGCTGTCATCTCACTTAAGGGTTAACTGTATTCCCCAGTTACAGTTGGCATATGACGCCCCTTCCGAGTGTGACATCCCATAGAAGGGTTCCTACTTATCACCCTACTAGTTTCGTTTACTTAGCGTGGTTAAACAGTTTTACTTTAATCATTGCATAGGCCTAGATTATTTATTATTATTTGAGAAGCTCACATGATGCCATGTTTGTTTACATGTCTCTTAAATCACATGCTTGACTGTCTGAGACTTGCAAGAATGCTTGCATCTCTTGGCCAGGTGTTGTAAATTAAATTGGCACCTTGACCCATCGAGCAACTGCAAAAACTTTGCCTTGTAGTGTAGGTCTTTGTCTAGAGGGAGGGCCAACGCATGTCATAGTTATGTGGGTGAGAGAGTTTGTGTGTGTTACAGCAGTGCACACAGTTCTGGGGGTTATTTTGAAAGTGACCCCCTCACTGCCGCGGACCGCACACAGCTGTCGGGAACCATGACACAAGATGACGGATACGGTTGTCGTAGAGGGACAAGTCAGACTCCGAGAAGGGAAAAAGGTGGTTAAAAACAACGCAAACTACTTTTGCTGTATCGGTCATTATTGTTTGATAACTTAAATATGTGTTTAGTTGTCTGTACGAACACTACCTTTGTTTGTTGTTTTGTTTCCCTGCGTTTACAGTGGAAAAACAGATGGGTGATTCTTCGGAAACCTTCGCCGGTAGCAGGTAATCCTACTTGTAAAACTTTTTACGCTGCTGTTTAATAGTGTTGGGATTAGCTGTTGAAATACATTTAAATAGCTGTTTTGTTTCTTAAACGTACTTTCTACTTAGCAAAGTCCTGACATAGCGCTGTCACGGTGTTTTTTCCCCGTGACGGTAGGCTGGCTATGTGAGGAATTGGCACGGTCGTTATGCGTGATATCGGAATGACTCTAGATGCACATGTCAAGATGTCGCTATTCACTCCGGTCTGGCACCGGCAGTGTTTTGAACCAACAGCTAAAATGTTCACTTTAAAAGTGTAATGTCGCACAAAAAAGCTTGTTTAACAACGACAGGGGCTAATTCTCATAAGAGCTGTATGACGTTTTCAAATGTTAATTTCCATGACTTAAACGTGTAGGCTAGAGCATGGGCGTAGATTACGCGGGGGACGCGGGGGACGTGTCCCCCTCACTTTTAATAAAATGTATTTTCGTCCCCCGCACTTTTACTGGGTCTCACCGATCCTAGTCGACCCGCTCCGAGCGGGATCCGAACCGGCGTTACCTGCGCGGGGGCGGGCAAATTAACAGGGACGCTAAAAACAGATTTCTTTAATCTGGTTTGATTGCGCGCTTCTTGAGGTCACGGGCAAGTGTATTTACATAGAAACCAATGTGAATACATCAAGATTTAAATTCAGAGACAAAAAATAATCTATGCATGACCTGTCATTTTATTCGCATCTAAATATGAGGAGGGCGCTCTCACAGAATGTCAAAAGCGGATTCGTAGAGGTAATATCCAGTCACGCTGGAGCTGCAGCTGAAGGAAAACAATCGTTATGAGTTATGAAACGTGACGACGACAATCAGACGATTGCGACAATATATGCTTTATGTGTGTTTTTCAAGTCATCTCAAGGCTATTTATTGACAATAAAGTATAGGCTATCATATGAATAATGCAGCTTTTAATGTTTAGTATTCTGCTCACCAAGGCTGCATTTATGTAATCAAAAATAGTAATATTGTGAAATATTATTACAAATTAAAACAGCTTTTTTCCTATGTGAATATAGTAATTTATTCCTGTGATCAAAGTTGAATTTATCATCATTACTCCAGTCTTCAGTGCCACATCCTTCACTATTCATTCTCATATGATGATTTTATAATCAAGAAACATTTATGATTATTATCTGTGTTGAAAACAGTTGTGCTGCTTAAAAATGTTGTGGAAACCATGATAGCCTACATGTTATTTTTCAGTATTCTTTAATGAATAGAAAGTTCAATCGATAGCATTTATTTGCATTCATTAAATAAATGATTATCTTTTGTAATATTAAAAATATCACTTGTGATTAATTTAATGCATGTCTGATCAACAAAAGTATTAATTTCTCTCTTTTTTAATTTTACCACAAATGTTTAGATGGTTTCCACAAAAATTAAGCAGCACCATGAGCAGCACAACTGATAATAATCATAAATGTGTGTGTGATCATCAGATCCCAGATATGAGAGTGATTAGTGAAGGATCATAGGACACTGAAGACTGGAGTAATGATGATAAATTCAGCTTTGATCTCAGGAATAAATTAAACTTTTCTATATCTTCACATAGAGAACAGCATGGTTTACATCAGAATATATCTATATATTTTTACATTGCAAAAAATCTATGGAGTCTTAATGTAGAAGTGTTTGTAGTATATAAACCAATCATAAAATTGGCACAAAAAATAGGAGAATAATATTATAGATATTAATTAGTGGTTATTGTTCAGCAGTGTATTTGATATCTTGCCCAATTAAAAGCAAGAGATGCAATAAATTATATTGGTCCAAAAAAAAAAAAATTCTGTCCCCCTCACTTCTGAAAAGATGGCTACGCCCCTGGGCTAGAGACAATCTCTCGCAGTGGTTTTGAAATTCCTTGTTCAAAACCAATTTAAATTAGAACATTTTGTGAATTCTGTACTAATTCAACAGACCAATTCCATCATATTTTGTGACAGTTGACAATGTGCCTAATTTTTGGGTGCATGCATGTTGACCGGTTATAAATTAGGCCGAATCCCAACATTTTATTGCAATTAGTGTTAATCGTATAAGGCGCTTGAGCATAGCCTACAGGCCTAAATATACTGTTATACTATATTTTGTTTTTTCATTCATTTTGTTACTATAGTGGCTGTTAAGATCAGAACTTCAAGGTATGTGTCATGCAGACATTAAATAAATCTCCCCTGTTATTAAATATAACATTGTTCCCGGTCTGGCATTAAAAATATGACAAGTGGCCTCTGTCTCCCTTATTATAAGAATCGGCATTCACATTGCAAGCCATACACTTACACAACTTCTTTAGGTGAACTTGGATAGGTCATTTTTGGATCTCTGTTGTCTGAAGCTGTCATTCTTTAATAGGTTAGTCTCCAGTTGCTTTCATGGATCACTGTGTCTTTTGATGTGTGTGTTATGACAGCTGCTCAGCGCTCGCATACTGTTTTAGAAGTCTGGTGATGTAGTGGTTTGTTGTTTTGTACAGAAGCATAAAAACAAAACATCACCACATTTTCAAAACAACAAGCGGAGTCGTCCTAGAGACTATAGCTTGATGCTGTCACGCACAACACTGGTTTATGGAAAGAGACAGTTTATATGTCATGGCTCAGTAACTGTGTCCCATGCATGTGTTACTTTGTCAATTGTAATTCCTGATGATGATTATGCAAATTATAATATCAACTGCCAGAATTTTTGTGCAGCACAGTAATGAAATGAAAGGAAATGTAGACTTTTTATTGCCTTAAGGTACAATACCTGTAACTGTAATGATTTTATTTTACTTAAATGGTACATTTATGGTAATGGTGCTTGTACAATGGCACAGTGGTGTTTATATGGAACTCCAAAGTATTTTGATGATACTGTCAGAGTAAACATCTAGAAAACATTTTATTACCATTGCAATTTTGGCAGTGTTTGTTAGTGTAAGAAGATGCACTTCTGATGTTTTATGAATTTGTAATCTTGACTGTCTCAGACTGCCTGTCCTTGCTGGTGTATAAGGAGCGTGGAGAGAAGAGTAAAGGACAGCGGGAGAGGAATCAGGCCATGCTGAGGGATATCTGTGGACTGGAGGCTCTTCAGGGGTTTGATGGAATGAATTATGCGCTTAGTCTGCTTTGCCTGAGCCAGTCTGTCTTGCTGGGCTTCGACAACAGAGTGACTCTTCTGGCCTGGGATGCTCGAATACGCTACAGCCTTGGAGAGGGTGAGAGCAGAGCATGTGTGCACGTGTAGTGATCAAATGAAAATTGGCATCCATTAAAATTCTGTCATTCGCCCTCATCTCGTTCCAAACCCATATGCGGTTATTTTGATGTGGATCACAAAGTAATTGTTTTTCGTTAGCTTGTAAAAATCATCTCAACAGCTGCAATGACAGTTGCTTATTATTTTATGTGAATTACAAAGTAGAATTTTTTTACGATGTTCAAAGTGACTGATGGCTGCCAAGCTCCCAATATTTAATGAAATCCACCTAAACAGTCTCAGGGCATGTTTACATGACACCATTTTCAACCGAAAACGGAAAACGTTTTATTCGTTTTGGCTGGTCGTTTACACAAAAGCTACACAAAAGCGCAATTTTTGGGCAAACACAAGCTTTTGAAAACAGGTTAAAGTTAAAGTTAAAGTCTCCATGTAAACAACAAAAACCTGAATTTGAAAACGCTGACATCATACACGCGCATGTATGATGTATGTTCTCGCATACATATTACCTGTTTGTTGAGCATTTCTTGACAAAGAAATTACTGCAATTACTGACCTGGCATGCATAATACAGTCTTTTTTAGTAATTTTAAGTGAATAAGGACTATTTTGACAACATTGGTGTCTGTTTTTAGAATACATTATAAACATTACATACTGTGTATAATAATAATAATAATAATAATGTATTTAATTAAAAAAGTATATTCATCAAATTAGTCTTATGAAAATCCTCTTTCTTTATTTCTTACTTTATTAATTTCTCATCAATTTATTGTGATTTCTAGCAAACATAGTTAATGTTTGATCTCCCTCAGGGAAGCATATGAGTCAAGACCGCTACTGGGTCTGTTAATCCCAGACACCCTCGAAAAACACGTACAGACATACACCTACACCCAGGAGGTCGACTCACACATACACATACAGAATGTATGACAGAATGGTGTGGCATGCCCTTTGAGAAAGCAGCAAAGTTATAATTGGGACCCTGTGATGTTTGATAGTCTATAAGATCTCAGGATTTTCTCGAACATGCATTTGACAGAGTAACACACATACAAAAAAACATATAGCATATTATCCAAGACTTGGTTCAGATGAATTCAGGTTATTTCAAATCAAAGTTATAATTTCCGAATATAAAGCTGAAATGTTGAATGATTTGACTCTTGCTTGGCGGCTGTTATTCTGAATACATGTGTCGTCTCCGCTCTGATACCTCCTTACATCTTTAGGTCCCATGTTTGTTTGCTTATTTGTCTCTAAGGCAAATCAGAATGATGATAGATGGAGTCTGGTGAAGCGAGGTGCTGATGTCTCAATCTGCTCTGTTGCTCTTACCATTTTTTTTTTCTAAACTACTTTAACATACTCCACTATACCATGTCCCCTCACTTTTATCATCACTAATGCTTCAGTGACTTTAGACTGCCTTGCTTCAGTTGACCAGAGCTTGAGATGTGAGAGTGTGTGTTGTATTGATGAATCTTATAATATAAAAGATTTATGATGAATAAATATTTTGTGAGTGGTATGTATGTGTGACAAGATGCACAATGGAATAGGTATTATGAAGTAAAAAGCATTAATCCTATCGGAAGACATGCACACATGCTGCTGCAAGTGAACTTTATCATAGGGCATTATTCTCAATGTATCGATTACTTGCCTTTATTATGATAATTTGAGGTATTTTCCCAATGATTTAGAGTCTACATTCACACCTATGTTGCTTAATCAGGCCCATAGATTATATGTTAAACTTGAAATAAATGTACTCCAAATTTGTCTGTAAAAAAGACATAAAAATGCAGCCGCAAATAAAAATACACTCATGATGAGCCATTTGGGGTTCTCAGAATCACGCGGTTAACAACGGACATTGTGGTAATATCAGGGAATGTTCCATGCTTGAAAATGTCATGGAGATTTATAGTAATTATCTTCTGATCCTTCAAATATCGTATCAATAAGATATCACTCTTGTAGAGTAAAAATTGCTTGCATGTCATAGTATGGTTCAATTTGTTTGCGAATTGATCTGTTGTTTTTTAATGAATTTATCTGAATGATTGATTGGCCGACTGAATCTAATTCAATATTATTATAAAAAAACATTATTCACAAGTGTAAAAAAAAATACCATAAAATAGAAAAAATATGGAAATGGAATGGTCAAAGGGTGTAGGAACCCAGCATATTAACCAAGGCTCTCTGATAATAAACCTGTCTCTCTTTCAGTTCACAGGTTTAACGTCAATGTCCAGCCTGGCACCAAACTAGAAAGTGGCCCCGCCTCCCTGCATTTGTGCAACAATTTGCTTGTCATCGCCAGAGACCTCCCTCCAACTGTCATCGGCCAATGGAAACTGTCGGATTTGAGGCGTTATGGTGCCGTTCCTAATGGATTTGTCTTTGAGGGAGGGACAAGATGTGGGTACTGTAAGTTCGTTATTGTTCTTTTCCTCATTCAGTGCTATTCTTGAGTTTAATTTCTTTGACACTTTTTGAGATGCAAATGGATTTTTGGACATTTTGTGTTGTTTTGGCCAAATACTACATTTTATTCAATGAGAAGAATCCCATGATATTTGAGTTGAGCATGTGGTTTGTTCTTGTACAAAGTCGTCTTCTCCTCGGCCTCTTTTCACTTAGTCTAAGTGATATTCTGTGCGGTGGGAGTAGCGCAGAGGTGTTTGCCAATAGTAAATGTGAAAATCGGATAACCTCACAGTCGCACTGTCTCTCTCCCTCCCTCCCTCATTTTCTCGCTCGCCCCATACTTACAGAATCAGTACACATTACTTTTGTGCACCCACACAGATTGTGGTAATGTGTGATATGCTCCAGTGTAAGATGTTGCGTTAGCACCCGTGAAACCCACCAGCTGCCTCTCTGGCAAATCCATCTGCAGCTGTTCTGTAGCTTCAGCAGCTTTAATGCTCCATCTTATATGAAACTTCCGTACATCGGGTCAACGGCAGTTCACGGTTTTTATCATAATCATAATTAGAATAATTCATTTTTTACTCCAAAGGTGTTCAGGATATATGTTAAATGTTGTTTTGATGCGCTATGCTCGGAACTCTGGGCATTTTTATGTGTTTAGGTGGTGAGGCGGCATGTGAAAGGTCTCCTGCCAAGTGGAAGAACTTGAGGGGGCAGGGGTGCTCGCAATGGACACCAGACTCTCATTGCTGTTGTAGTACATTAGTACGACATTAGTCATGTCTATGGACACTGTGCATGAAAAACCTCACAAAAAGCTCTTTATCACAAAATAATAATTATTTTTTCAAAATAAAAAAATGACATCTTTATTCAAATATTGTTAAAGATTTATTAAAGCATATTGCATAGTTGTGCTTTGAGTCGGTTGATTTATTTGTGATAATGCAATGAAGCAAACTAAATTGTACGAACATAATTTTGGCCAGGCTGTCACACGAAGAAATTGTAAACGCAAACGGTTACACTTTACAATAAGGTTTCATTAGTTAACATAGCATTTTATTATTAATAATAAAGTTATATTTTTTAACATACTAATGCACTGTGAACTAACATTAACAAACAATGAACTGTATTTTTATCAACTAACGTTAACAAAAAGGAACAAATACAGAAATACAGAAATAAAATATATTGCTCATGGTTGTTCTTTTTTAATTATTTGTATTATTCTTGTTCAAAAAATATCGTAAATGTTAACTATTTTTAGCCATATTTGGCAATTTTTTTAAATCCATTTTGCAGATGCTTCTTAAAAATACATGCAGAAGATGCAAAACAAAAGATCTGCAGATTTTCTCTTGGCTTAGACATCTGTGTAAAACAAGCTTGTTTAATTAGATTGAATTTGAATCTTCTTTACAGCTAACAGTACCACCAATGCTTGAAAATGTATGGAAATCCATAAAACAGACAAGGAAACTAAGATATTAAGAGCACCGAGTTTACATTTAGATGCATTCAGTGAAATAATTACCTTGTCTGGAGTGGGTATTTGTTAGTCTGTGCTTTACCTCATTATAGTTTGACAACCATGAGCTCCGATTGGTCTCTACCACGCAGAGGTCATGTCCCTCCCACTGCCATTAGTGTAATTCAGCGGTTGGCTGCTCGGGGATAGAGTGAATTAAATTGAAAATATGGCCTTGTTGCTTGTCTAAAGTGCAATTCAATGTCACAGGCCACACGCAGTGACAAAACATACTGGCAGTGTAATTAGTGAGTGTGTCAGCCGTCTCATTTGATTTCAGAGACTGAACGGGTGTGAGTTTGTTCAGTGGCTTAGTTAGACTTGGACAGGTTGTAGATCACTGTTTTCCGTGCTGTCAGGTAGGGCTTTATGGAACAGCATGGCTGGCATCTGCAATAAAAAAACATGTCATGAGATCTAAAACAAGTTGAAACTGACAATGCAATGCAATTGTATTTACAAGTGTTTGATCTCAACCTGATTAACAATGCTGCACTTGACACACTACAATACTTATGGCTTTTTTGTGCAGTGTAAAAAGTTGCGCAAGTAAAGTTAAAGTATATCAGATAATTCTTATGTTTGGACTGGAATACTGACTTATTGAATGCTGTGAAGTATACTATGGAAGCTTGTTTCCGCAAAAGAAAAATATATTATTAATTACGACTTTTTATCTGACAATTGTAGACTTTTTTTAAAACAAAGAATTGCAAGATATAAACAAGCAATTGCAAGTTATAAAGTAACAATGGCATGATATAACGCCAGAATTACATGAAATAAAGTCATAATTGCGAGAAATAAAGTCATAATTGCGAGAAATAAAGTCAGAATTGCGAGATATAAAGTTATAATTGCGAGAAATAAAGTCAGAATTGCGAGATATAAAGTCAGAATTGTGAGATAAAATGTAACAGTTAGGTTACATTTTTTAAATAAATGTTTTATTTGTGGCAGAAACAAGCTTCCATAGTATACTCTGCATGAGGCTATTTGAAGAAAAAGTGAAAACTGAATATGAAACGATGTTCTGTTTCATTTTAAAATTTGGTGGGGAAACATTTGCCACTTTAATCAAAAAAAAAAAATTTTTTAAATCACCACTGATACTACTTCCAGATAATGTGTTATGTTGGAAATGTAAGTTCAACGACATTGCACTGTATGCACTCTATTGTATACTGCACACCTTAGCAGAGTCAACGTATTAGATTTTCATAATCAAAAATACAAAAATAGTGGTTTAGCAAAAGCATGTGTAGGCCTGTGTTTATTTTCTAAAAATTTGGGCAAGGTAAATAAATCGCCTTATACTTAGCCACATGTCTCCAGTATTAATAGCCTACCAGTATGTTTATGAATTATGAAACCAAGTGCTAAGGGTGTTATGGTTATTTTTGTAATGGACTGTCACTCCTACCGTCTCCACAGTGATGCTCAGGGATTTGACAGGACTATATTTACCTCCATGAAAGACCGCATAAGTCTCTTTCCTCATCATGTCCTACAAAGAAAAACAGTCATAATCTGACTGCAGATGAATCATTAATGCATCTTGTCACAAGTAAGGCTTTTGTTACCCCAGTTTTACTGTTATAGTTTAAGCCTCGTGGCTATTTAATAGCTTGTTTTTCAGTAACATCCAGTTGTGCTTTTGCCAGCGATTTTTATTAGTTTGAAAGGAGTTTCAGCCTTTGCAGATGCAATTGACATTTGCATAGAGGAGGTGTGAGCACCAAAAGGGATTTTCTTGGTACACAATCTTCCTCTTATTTCATAAATTTTACATTATGCAAAAATGCATTTTAAAAAAAATATATAATTTCAAAAGCTGTGGAGTGTGGACCTATTAAATTAATAACTTATATGCATTTGACTCATAATCTAATGAACCTATACTGTTCCACAGCGCACAAACAAACATTTTAAGTATTGTTCATTTAAGGTACTTTACTTTATAGACTTTGAATGCCTGATTAATTTATTTGAATGATGTATGAACTTAGATTTTCTTGGTTCCATTGGCTTGAATTAGTCTATATAATTCATTTATACTGAATCAGTGAAATGTGAATGTTCTCGTCTGCTCAGAGGAATGACTCAATGTTCCCTCATTTGTTGTAATCTCGTGACCGCTATTATGGTCATTACTAAAACTAATTTTCTATTCAGCGCTATGCACAATTAATGTCAATCTGAATTCGAAATGGTACATTATGTATTTTGAATAAAACGGCTCAAGACATTAAGAAGCTATTTTGTTTCTCTCTGTCTCCGTAGGGGCTGGTGTTTTCTTTCTTGCATGTGCAGAAGGAGAACAGATCAGTTTTTTGTTCGATTGCATTGTTCGTGGCATATCACCAAGCAAGGGGCCGTTTGGACTGCGCCCAGTCCTGCCAGGTGAGTTCATATTTGTGGAGGTGTGTGATGTAAGATCTCAGGTCGGAGATTTCAAAGTTGCTAATATTGGCCTCATTAGCTTGATGTGCGTGAGCTGTCAGCTGCATGTGCATATCTGTGTCCAAGCTCTATGTAAGATTGATATGTGGTGTCAAGTTTCCTTCTCTCTCTCTCTTTATTTCTCCCAGCACCCTCATGTTCTACTCAGAATGACTGCTGATTTTATGTTTGGAGTCCCAGATACTCCAATTATGTAAATGTAAAAATAATAATAGTAATTTTTAAATTAGCCTTTTATATTCCATCCAATTTAATTTAATAGTTTCCTCTTATCTAATCAGAGGCTGCATCTCTTCCACAGTAGGCAACTGTGGAAGAGATGCAGCTCTGTAATTTTGCCACAGTAGGCATGTAGTTACATTTGAAATTGAAGTCAATCCTTCTTCCAAAATGTATTTTTGTCTTACCCTCTTAGCCCTTACCTTCTTAGCTCTTACCCTCATAGATTTACAATGGTAAGCCAAGTATAAGAAAAGAGGAGAGTCTGCTGGTAAAAGAGAATGCGATTGAGCTCATAATAAAACCAGAAACAACATGGGCTTAGTTTTTTTGAGAACTGGGGGATTAGAAATGTTGTAAAAGTGAAGCAGAGATTACATTTTATTACTTAACAGGTGATTACGGTATTTTATTGAACCGATAAATTCCCAAATGTAGTTCTACCAGAGTTCATTGTAAAGCATTATATCATGAAGTGTCATTTCTTGACATTTGTTGTAGCGATGTGCTGGAATTTATTTTCAAGAAAGTACAGTGTCTGTTAATGGCCATCACTACAGTAATCTCTTCAGTTAGTCAGTTTGAGACACTTTCCATCTAAACGAGATATATGGATATTAGGCCTAGTAGTAAATGTTTTATAAGCAGTAGAATAGTTTCTCTCTCTATTTTTTCTTTCTGAGAAAGAAAGCGTAGGGACAAAATTTACATAGTATACATTTAAAATACACAATAAATAATTATCAGAACTGTTCTGATTCAGAATTTTATAATTTTATAATTTTTTTGCTGTATTTCATGTTGTTAACTCGTTCCCTGCCTTTGAAGAGTTATCTCATCTTTTATGAGAAAACACTTTTCTCAGTTTTACACAGTTTTTACTATTATAAGGTAGGGGGCGCTATTACGCATCTTCAGAAAGAGTACTTAATCTCCCGATCAAAACACAGGAGAAGAAAATGCATAAACAAGCGATAGCATATGTAATCATATGTAGGGCTGAAACAATTCCTTGAGTAAGTCGAGTTACTCGAATTCAAAAAATCATTGCTTTGTGTAGTCCATTTGAACTACGCAGGGTCATGTTGTAGAAAGACATTTTTTGTGAGAGGACTAACTGCGCACCTACTGCGTGGATTGTGGTTATATCCGCGGGTCAGGTGGGTAAAGTAATAAAGTAAAATTTTCAAAATTGTGGCTGGATGAGAGATAAATCTGTGTTCATTTTAATAATAAAGTATTTTTTACGCGGGACTCTCATTTCATGGTAAAACACAATGAATGTGTGTTATTCTTTAACTTTCATCTAATTTCAAGACCAGAGACTGCAACGCTCGAGAGACACTGGTCTCGCTATTTTTAAATGAAGACAAGTTTGTGTTGAGCTTCAGGATGTGACGCTGAATATTTAAAACGCTCAACCTTCATTTGCGGCAGCTCGCGCGTGAGTCCGCGAACTGAAGAGAGACCAGCACTCAAAATACATAGGCTAATCATGAATGGAGTTTGCACATGCATTACCATTATTGTGAGGTATTTGTGAAATGTTTAATGGGCCTTATACTTGATATCACCGAAATTCACCATTAAAGGGGTACTTCAGCGCTGGGAAGATGAATCTGTATTTGAACTGGGTCATCAATGCAGTAGAAATGTGAAATTATTTTTGAATTTGGTGCCTTCTAGACTGAGAAAAGACAGAAAATGTATTTTTGTCCCATGGGGATGAAAGACTACAATTCCCAGAATGCTTCGCTGCCCTGTGCCATTCCCCAACGCCACCAACTTGATTACAGTGACTTAGTTAGAGAAGACACTACAATTAAAAACTGAACGTGTGTGTTCAATATAATGAGTGAGTCCCCGCGCGAGTCTCACAGCACTGAGCACTAACTGCAGGAGTGATGAGAGCTGAGGTAATCGCGACTACACTCGCGGCATACATTCACAACGCGAGTTCAGTCTGGCGTGTTTCAGTTCATGCCTTTACAAGCTTAACTTTCATAGAAATTAATTTGAGAAGTTAAAAGACTTACATTGCACACCATAGCTCCGTTTAAATGAGTGCCTGCCAGCTGAGCTCTCCCTGCAAGCTGAGTGTAATCTCCCATCCCCCATGCGCGAGTTCAAAACATGCGGAAATGGCTCCCTCTGCTGGCTGTAGTCTTTAGCCTTTGGCCAAACATTCCTCCTATGATGCAAAAATCGTCAATTTGCATCATAGGAGGAATTTTTCTAGAAATAAAATGCATAAATCTCTTGTCTCAGGGAGATATGAGGGGGGAAAGAACAATAATTTGAATATACTCCAGGGTTTCTACTGATACAAAGCCATATGCTAATCGCTGAAGTAACCCTTTAAATGTTCTCAAAGCTCAGCGTAACAAATAGCAGAACGAGCTGTGTTGTGTTGTTGCTTTCAGAGCTGCGTGCTTTCATTGATTTGTGTAAATTAAAATCACACACTTTTTAATCACAGGCTATTCATAGCACCTAACTTAATAAAACAAATGGTGTTACTATGATGAGCTGAAAATGTAGATATGTTTGTGGGATGTACTTTATCTGAATTAAACACAAACACATATCTGGCGTCTCCTCACGCTCCAGCAGTTACTCCTCCGTGTGCTCCATAGGTTGTCGACCCTGGTATAGGTTATTTAAGAAATGTAATTTTGCTAATTTGAAGCAACTCATGTCATCGTAGTTTATAGGTTACGATAGCATTGCGAGAATGTGAATAATTGTAATGTGACGATCGGGTGCGGGTGGATGGTCTACTCTTGTTCCAAGTTTCCTTCCTGTCCAATATTTTTTGCTTCTTACAAAAGCCACAAAATCTTCAAAGACGTAAAGGCTTATGTCATGCCTGAACTGAAGCGAAAACTTGAAAGTTACGTTGCACAACATAAATGCAATGTTTAGGCATTATTATTATATTACTATTATTTTGATTTATAGGTTTTATAGTAAATGAGATTTTAAATTCATTATATATATATTGTATTTGCATTATTATGTGGCTATTCAATGCACTAAATTAGTTTAGTTTTCACATATATTAATGTATGCCATTTCAGCAATAAAAAGAAAAAGAAAAAAATCTAAAAAGAAAAAAAATTAGTTGTTAATTTTAAGATACCGGTCTTATTTCTCTTGTATATTAAGTATTGCTCTTTAATAAAGAAAAAGCACTCATTATCCGATTGCTCGATTAATCGATGGAATATTGGTAGAATACTCAATTACTAAAATATTCGAAAGCTACAGCCCTAATCATATGCATATGTAAAATAATGTGATCATCAACATACATATTAATAAACAGCATATAAATCAAAACTGTGTAGTGTTACTGAATGAATGTCGCCCCAGTATGAGCTACAGTGCAATAATAGCCGATCTACTCAATCTATGTTTAATCATCATTTTGAATCTTCAATTTGTGATTTTATGAAACTTGTATAAAACCAGAGGGTCTATTCTTTCTTTTGATATATTGCATGTTCAGATATTCATACAACAAAATATTCTGGGGACCATGACATTTTGTAAAAATGATCAAAAAACACTGACGGAGCCCTGGAGTCTCTGAGACCCCAAACAGTACATAAGAGTTATAAATAATTCTGAAAGTGTTCACAATAAATAAATAAAAAATTGTCAAAGAATGTATGACACATTTGTACTATTATTTTTATTATTATAAGGCAAATTCTGCATCTTTGTGTCACAGTTATCGGTGATTATAATGTCATATTTCTATTACTAAAAAGGCACTAGCAGACTTTTACATCTAACAGTAACAGGGTTCTGTAGTCAGTCATATTCATTAAGTTTGATGAACATTAATGAGTCTTGCTTTGTAATGGCAATCACTTTTTAACTCTATCCACTCAATGGCACCATCTTGACGGAGGATAATAATATCTATGTGGTACATATCTTTTTAATGGAACCTATAACATGACTTCCCGAATACTGAATTATTGTCCTAAAAATCAATGTAAGTTTCACATTTAGTTTATTGATCGGTCCTAGATAGATTTACCATGTAAGCATAATAGTATATTAAACCGTAATGAGTTTGACATATCATTTTATAGATCAAACCACCACACTGACGCACAGAGAATCACTGAATTAAGCTGCTGAGCCAGTGATATTGAGATAAAACGATAAGGTCTTGCTGAAAGGTTGCATGCTGTCATGAGTTGTGTGAACAGAATCCTGTAGTGTAGAGAGCGGACACACAGTCAGTAACATAAAAGAAGGATATGGCTATGAAGTGGCTTAAAGCTTTTCTGGGGTTCATGGCTAAAATTAGCACAGCCGTAGTTAAAATGGCTCTCTACATAGCCAGAGAGCTTGTAGGATAGTTCAAACCACACAAAGATCGATCTGTGAAGCACCAATATTATGCCTGGGCTGCTCCAGGGCAATTTCTTGTAATAAATGTACTATATTGCTTTAGGGGAGGAAAATGTGTGCTAAATGACTACATATTTACATTTACCCATTTACAGAGGTGATCTATGCTCTGTGGACACATTTTTTGACAGGTGTTATTATTTACCCCTTCAATACATTGTGTACCATTGCCTTAAAATATGATTATTCAAAATTGCTAAACATATTTTTGTATTTCTCTGTGGACCAATCACAGAGACAACACAAATCATTTTCAGCCAGATTGTTGCGTAGTGCTTTTTTGATGATGATAATCGCAACTGGAATTTTTCTTCCCTCTATAAATTGTCACAATTACGGTGATTTGTTGTATGAAAGTATGAAGGTGGAAATAAAAGCCTTAAAGTTAGTTTACTCTGATGTTTAACAAACATCATGAATTCTTAGATTTATGTAATGCCACATTACATCAAGTAATCGCCTGTCATCCCTCATACTGAGATGTCAGAACAGTTGTTCTAGCTGTCATTAAGTGTCATTTATTA
This sequence comes from Pseudorasbora parva, assembly GCF_024679245.1. NCBI lineage: Eukaryota > Metazoa > Chordata > Actinopteri > Cypriniformes > Gobionidae > Pseudorasbora > Pseudorasbora parva. The sequence continues at coordinate 20,698,721 of NC_090175.1, forward strand.
TGTGCACTTGATGTATTTTAACCTTTGACATTCAATAAAGGTTGTGCAAGAGTTCCGATTACCAGTGATAAATAAGGTGTACCCTATAAGTTCTTCAGTATTTCACTTTTTTCTGCATTCTTCAGTCGAATTTCACAGAGCAGATAAGTTGTACAATGCCAAACCTCTTTAAATATGCCAAAAGCAAATACTCTTTTAGATTTTTATATTCACACTCAGAAGATTAGACTGTATAATACTATCTTAAGTATTTTACAAAAACTACACAACTATTTGTTTCTAGAATTGCTGTGTAGCGGCGACTTGCAATTTTGTTCTTGCTTGTGTGATATTGATTTTTCAGTCTATTTGTTGCCCGTAGCATTGCTTGAATGCCTGTTGAACTACTTTAGACCAGCATGAAATTGACTTTTCATGCTAATAAGATGCCAAAAATATCTATCACTAAACTGTGAAAAGCCTGCGAGTGTTTATTCCTCTATATCAACATTTCTAAACTCTGTTTTTCTTTTCCTTTTGTTCTGTTCCAGTTTTGTCTTTTTCGTATCGGTTTGTTCTCTTCTGACTGATTTATTGTCTTTTTTGAGTACTTTGTGTTCAGTGTCCTGATTTATTCTATTGTGAGAGAAAATGACCAACCACCATATTGACCTACTGCCATATTCAAAAGAAGGTTTCAAAGCTTTCCGTGTGTGTGGATAAACGTGTGTGTGTACGAGTACGAGTGAGTGAGTGCTTGTGTGAGAGATTATTGCTGTGAGGTGGTGTCTGTGATACCAGGAAAAACTGATAAATGTGCCCAGTGGCTCCAGTAATTCTCCCAGCAGAGACAGTGAAACAACAGTGATGGATTAAATATGACTTAATGCTCAGAGACAAATCAGTGCTGTCTGGTGAATGTTTGTGTGCTCATAAGAATATATGTTGGTGCATGTGTGTATGAATGATGAATGTTCACTCTATTGGTTTAATTAAAATGTAATGTTTCCATAGACCCCAATGCTAACCCGTCATCTATAGAAGACAGGATTAGCCAGGAGGCCAGTGAGCTAGAGAAACGACTCAGTATGCTGTCAATTTGTAGCCATCACAGCTTTGCAGGTAATTCAAAAAAGCATACACAAAATAAACACACAGAACAAGATATTTTATTTTAAAATAAAACATGTTTTTTGTAAATAATAGTACACCCAAAAATGAAAAATCTCATAATTTACTCATCTTCTTCAAGTATTCAGTATTTAAGTGAATTGCAAAAGCATATTTTTTGAAGAATTTTTTTGCATAGTTAATTTCCATACATCAACGGTTCATAGTGTCTGTCAAGCTCCAAAAGCAACAAAAATCACTATAGATGATCATAAAAGCCTTCACATAAATGTCACTCAATTGCTTTCTGTGGGAAAAAGACAGAAATGTAAGTTCACCCGTAAGACCTTTGTTCATCTTCTGAACACATTTTTGATGAAATCTGAGAGCTCTCTGACCCCTCCATAGACAGCTATATAATTAACACTTTCAAGGTCCAGAAAGATATTAAAGACATTGTTAAAATATTTCATGTGACTCCAGTGGTTCAACCTTAATTTTATGAATCTATGAGAATACTTTTTGTGCACAAAAACAAACAAAAATAAATAATTTATTCAACAATTTCGTTCTAGCCTGGTATTTAGTGTTTGTGTAAATGACACTGTGCAGTGCACCTTCTATAAATTAGTATTAACCATCTCAGCTTGTCTCCCATCAACACTGTGTTTAAGTTACAAAACAGATGGTGGTAAAGTTGTGGTTGGTAAATTAACATTATATCAGTTAAGGAAATGTAGGTTTTATCTGTAAAACCTAAAATGTTGCTAATATATTTTTACGGTAAATTTCTGGCAGCCACAACAGCCATTATTTACCGTAAATTTGCAGATTTTACAGATCACTATTAGCTAATCAATAACTAACTATTTTTTCATACCTCCCAGAAAACTACATATACAGGTTCTTATTTAATGTGAATAATGCATAATGTATAATTAATTCTAAAGTGGAGGCAATGGTAACCCACTAGTAATGACTCATGTATTACCAAATCCTTCAGAAGGAATGACTAATTATTTGGATTAGTATTCTACAGTGAACAGCATTATAATGTTCTAATATTAACTGAAGTCATTGTAAGCTTTTTGAAGTGTTTGTAAGGTTTTAATTCCTTCTGATGGATTTGGTAACACTTCAGTCATTACTAGAGTTATCATGTGTTCACGTTAGAATACTGATCACAATAATTAGTCATTCCTTCTGAAGGATTTGGTAATACTTGAGTCAGATGGGTAACCATGATCTTTACTTTATAATTATTTTTACATTTTACATTATTCTTATTAATTATGAACCTTTTTAGACTTTGTAGTCCCCTAGTGGAAATGAAAAAAAATGTTGTTACAGATTAGCTAATAGTGAACTATCACATTCAACTGAACACCATTACTTACTAATTCATTAATTCTTCTTAGCTAATAGTAGTTAAAATGTTAATAGTGTGTAAAAATAATAACTTATTTTTTCCTGCACTGTAAAACAATATTGTTGGTTTAACTTAAAATAGTGTAACCTGGTTGCCTTAAAATGTTGAGTTAATTGAAATAAAAAAATTAAATTGATACAATGAAGGAAATTGGTTTAATAAATAGAAACTAAAAATAATATTATATCTGAATCAATAAATCCTGAAAATAGCACAATTTGGCATGTTTCTACGATAACTACGTTATCACAAATAAAACACACAAAATATTTTAATAATACTTGAATAAAGGTTGTCGACTTTCAAAAATGTTCATTGTAACAATGCTCACTTTTTTATTTCAATGAAAATTAAGGCAACCAGGTAACTTATTTTTTTAATCTTTTTTTTATAGTGTGTGTAGTTATTCATTAATGACGGAGCACTATTCTGAAGTATTACCACATTTAGTAATAAAATAAATTAAAGCGTGTAAATATTCTTCAAAACTGCTTCTGTTACATCAAAAACATAATAAAAATCAAATCATTATTAGATAGTGTCATTTGCTTTTAAAATGCATGCACAATGCTACCAAATGTTTCTAGGCAAACATTTGTTAATCTGCCCTCTCTTTGTCATAATTTGTCAGCCTCCACCTTCAGTTATGGCGCCTCCTTGGCAGGAGATGATCGGAGCATCTCCAGCTCCTCCTCTGAGACCAGCCATTCTGATAACAGCCTGGGCAGCCGCCTGGCGATATGGCCTGAGCCAGTAAGACACCCCACTCCCATTGAACCATCATCATCACCCCTGTTAGGGGTTGCAGGATCTAAAAGTACAGCCTGTTCTGTCAGCACGTCCAGTGACGAGCGTCTATATGGAGTAATGTTGGGCGGGCTTCGGCCCCCATCCAAGCCACCTCACCCTAGAGGCCTTCAAGAGGCAGGGCGACAGAGCTCAACAGACAGCGGTATCGCCACCGGAAGCCACTCCTCGTATTCTGGAAGCTTCTCCTCCTACACAGGTAGCATGGATAATGGGCATGGAGAGACTGATGAGTTTGGATCCTTAACAAGCCTCCCTCAGAACCCTAATTCAAACTCAAACTCCCTTCTCAATACTCCAGTACGGACAATTCCCGTGATTCCTGAGCACAAACCCTGTGTGTGCCCACTCAAAGAGGCTGCTCAAATGCAGGCCATCGTTTACCAGGTACCCAGTCCACCTCTGCAGCATTACGACATCCCCCGCAGACTCCTACTACAACAATCCTCCAATCAGGAACAGTTTTTGACTGCTGTAGCCCAGGAACGGGCGCCTGAATATGCCACAGATGCCACCCCCAAACAAACTGTCCAATGGAGATTCAATATGTATGGTGAAGGAGTAGCGCCCCCTGAAGTTTCCACTGCACCACAATTACAGCCCGCCATCTGTCCTGACTGTGGGGGAGGAAAGGTAACAAGATTGTTTTTCTTGTAGATTTTATTACTGTTTTTATTTATTTATTTATTTTAATACCAGAACTGATTGAAATTAGGTTTTATTCTTGCATGAAATGCCATACTAAAATTTTCTGACAATTTCCTGCTGGCAGAGTATCTGACTCCTATGAGCTTATTCTTTCTAGTGAATCAAAAACATGCAGCGTAGTCAGTGTAATCTGTTGTCTGTCAGTTCTTTGTTGTGAATCAACAACGGAAAGTGCAAACCGTGTAGTCAGATTCCACAATGAATGAGTTTGGGTATTTTGTATTTTTAATGAATCAAACATATAGTGTACAACTTTTCGTGAGACTTAAATCCATTTTTACTTTTCCGTATTTACTGTCTGGTTCTGATTTAGATAATAGTTAAAGATGCACATTATGCATTTTACAGTGTTTTTTTTTGTTAAATGTTTGTGATGGAAGTCGATTATACCAACCAAGGCTGCATTTATTTGATCAAACATACAATATAAATAGTAATATTGTAAAATTTTACTACAATTAAAACTTATATATTATAATTATAACTTAGAACCATTTTGTATTTGAATTTGAATTGTACTTAATTACTGTAATGACAAAGTACATCGTCTTCTGATCTTTCAGAAATCATATGCTGATTCTCAAAAAACATTTCTGCTTAAAATTATTTCAAATGTCACTTTTAATTAATTTAATGTATCCTTGCTTTATCATTTTTTTTTTTTTTACAAAAAAGATCTTAGTGACCTCAAGCATTTGAACGTCAGTCTGCATTTTTGTTTGTTTTGCATATATGTATATTATGTATATAGCTAAAGCCAATTATAGGATTGCATTTTATGCTACCTCTTAAAACAAAAAGTGTTAAAATGAACATTTTCTGTTATCCATTCATTAATTTTTTTTGCATTTTATTTTTTCCATTTATTCTTTATCCATATTATAAGTATAATTAATAGAACCATTATAAAACCGTGATCATTTGGAAGAATTGGAACCAGAATTGATAAATCATTGACTTAAATACTCCTAATGCTTGAAAAAAAAAAAAAAAAAACCTGTTACCCTTATGCTAAAAGAAATTGGTGTGAATTTGGAGAGGAAGAAATTACATCAAATAATGTAAATCAGTGCAGCTGATTGCTCACAAATAAATCTACTTTGATTAAACCAGATAACTGTTACGCTATTTCTGAGTTTAAAGCTACACTGTGTGATATTTTCCCCCATCTAGTGGTGAAAAGGTATATGACCATCCAATGAATAATAGTTTCTGTTCCTATCAATTCTGATTTCGTTTTAACTCCTACGGTGGCTGATTTAGTCCAAGATTAACATGGCAATCCCCTTCTTCACATTCGACACGGTGCCATCAAGTGTAAAACGTGAAAGACGAAGCTTGAATTTACGGGTATGTCCCTCTTTGGCTAATGTACTTTCAAGATTGAGGGTCAACATGGCGACCGGCATTCGAACCCCTCACCCGTATGTATTTTCAATGGCATATTATAAACTTACGAGAATACTTTATTACTTGAAAAAAGTAAATATATGTTAATGAGCACATATATTTTTGAAATAACTAAGTGTTTTTAGCTAAAAATAAACTAAAAAAGTTACACTGTGTAGCTTTAAATAAATCATTTGTCAAAGTATGGGGACAAACTATTCTCTAGATTTGGACTAGAACTTCACCAACAAAATCAGACAACTTCAACAGATCAGGTTTGTGTTGACTGAGCATCAGTCTTTCGTAATGCACTCCTCTAATCATGAAAGCCACCGTTCCAGCACAAATCTGAAGACTGTTGCAGCCGTCTGTGTCTCTGGATCATGCTCAGCCATCGCGTTGATGCATCAGCGGGGAGGCAAAACCAGTTTGCAGAGTGAATTTAAATGCGTTTGTCATCTCGCCACATGCTCCGGGTTGATCTGAGAATGCAATAATAAGCCATAAAAACAGCTCTCTTTGACTAAACTGAAGAAAAAGAAAAAAATGTAAAGGCAATCAATATTTCACACTGAAAAACATTTCACTTTCAGTAATGTGGCTCACAGCATTCAATACTTTTGTACAATAGTGGCATTATTTCAGTTGCTTATTGTGACTGAAAGCATCGATTTTTACTAGGTGTAGGTGTAGTCACTTTTGCTCTTTGTACATTTTAATTTAATGCATTTTTGTCTCAGTCCATTTATTGTTTTAGTTTGCCAGGGTCACCGCTAGCTAAGCTTAGCATTAAGAATTGAATCCTATGTTTTAACAAGCATGTCCTGGGTAAAAGAGGGGTGAAGCACTGCTACTTGTCACACAACACATTGCGATCGCTTAATCGCTCAACAGCCGGAGGACGTAATTTTGTAATATCTTTGCGCCCAAGTAGCAGTTCTTCACCTGCGCTTCCCCATAATATAGTCTCATGTCAATATCTGCCTAGGAAATCGCCTTGTCTTAATCTGCAGCGCTATTTTTACTCGTCGTGAATACGCAGGCCACAAGAAGTAATTAGGTGGGGTTTTTTTGGGATCACTTTTACTTAGGACATGCTAGCTGCTAACATAGGATTCCATTCACTATGCTAAGCTACTAGTGGCGACTCTGCCAAACTAAAACAATGCATGCACTGAGACAAAAATGCATTTGCCCACATATCTAAATTTAGGAAAGAAGTTGAATAAGCCCTATTTCTATAAACGGTGGAGTGTTCCTTTAAAGGCAAATAAAATATAAAGTGGAACCAATTTTGAAATATGTTAGCGATAGCAGCAGGAGAAGCAGAAATGTCTGGCTCTGTCAATTAAAATAAAATAAATGCACTGTTAAACAAGTCCACTGCAGCTTTGGGATTTCTGAATCACTTTTGTGTTTCTTGTAGGTGGAGGAGAAGAGCAGATGTGAGATCAGAAGCAGTTCTGAGCAGCAGAAGACTGATGGTGAGCGTCATATAGTTATCTGGTTTTGAAATGATAATAATGGCAAAGGGCCTTGAATACATCACTTGGATGTCATTTCAACAGGAAGCGCATCAGTAATGCCTCTCTCATCCCTAAGCACATAAAGCTTTCAACCAGACTTCCTTGTCTGTATCGACTGATAAAGTGATTCTAGTCCCGCATCGACATGTTGCAGCTAAACATAGGAGCCATGAGCAGAAATTGCAATGCTTTTTTGTCACTGATATCTGATGTTTGTGTGTGTAATATGCAAAGTCAGATCAATTTAATGATCTGGATAAAATCTGTGTATTTTGATTCTAAATAAATGGCTTTGGGTTTTTGTCCTACTCAGCAGATCCAAAAGGCAATTATGAGCAGATGGCATTCATGACTGATGCATCCAAGTGGCCACAGTTCAGAGCTGGAGAGTATGGTAATTGAGCTGCCCCTTCTTATATATCGCCACCAGATCACTGCATTTCATTCGCTCGATTTCATTGCCAACTGAGTGTGTTGCATCTTATCTTACAGGAGAGACAGGACTGATAGTTATTGACAAACTTCAAGGTGATTCCATTAACTATGTGAATATCCCCATCAGCCCCATGTCTAAACGACAACTGCACTATATGGAGTTGGATCTGCAGGAACGTCCAGAATCAAGCCACACTGTTAGAGGTACAGTGTGATCCTCACATATTTACTACTTGGTTTGATCCGTCCATTACCTGCCATCCAACCTATAGTACTCATTTTTTAATCATTACCTTTACAATATACACGCTACCATTCCAAAGTTTGGGGTTAGCATGATTTAAAAAAAAAAATGTTTTTAAAACAAGTCCCTTATGCTCACTGTTATATTCATTTGAAAGTAAAGTGAAAACAGTAATATTGTGAAATATTACATTTGAAAAGAACTGTTATGTTTTAATATATTTAAAAATGTATATTATTCCTGTGGTGGTGAAACCACTTTCCTCCAGTTTTAATTACTCTTCTCAGTCTTCAGTGTCATACGATCTTTCGGAAATCATTCTAATATGCTGATTGGTGCTCAAGTAACATTTTTAATTATCATTATCAATGTGGAAAACAGTTGTGCTGCGCACTGCATATTTTTGTGGATATTTTATGTATGTATTCATAGATGATTATAAGGTTCAAAAGATCAGTATTTATTTGAAATATAAATATTTTAAAATCATACGTCATCTTTACTATCGCTTTAATTTAATGCATACTTTCTGTTAGAATGCGGAAAACTTGCTCTGATATTCCATGTCCGCCACAGAGTCTCTCTGACATTTATCATGCGCAGAGAATGAACCTCGCACACACAAACACAAGATGGGTTCGAAGTCTTCAAAATATATACTTCTGGCATGTGAAACGATCGTTACATTTTTCATAACCGTCAGCTGTACTTTATTCCACTATATTTACTGACAAGATTGTTATCAATGGCTAAGCTGGAGAGTGGTTATCAGTGGAGAACTGCACAGACAATAAGTTGAGCTGTATGATGCCATTTATACGTTTTACTTTCTAAATAAGTTATTTTTGTAAAAAAAAAAAAAAAAAAAAAAAAAAAAAAGATTTTCGTATTAACCCTAAACTTTTGGAGGATTGTTTAAATTGCTGGTATCTGGAGGTCTGTCTAATTTGGATGTGAAAAATGTCTTTCAGCTGTGTTGACATTATTATAAAATGTTATAAGCAGGTAACAGTAGCTTGCACATTAAAAAAAGTTATTAATAAATTCATTGTTGTTTTTTTGTATTGTGTTTGTAATCAGCGGCTGGCTCCAGCACTAAATATGCCCACATTGACATCACTGCTACTGAGACAGCACAGAGGGTTGGAGCCCAGCATGCACAGGGCCGGGAAGAGAGACTACAGGAACTAGAACAGAAAAGGAGAGGAACACTCACCTGAACATAGAACAAAGTGGTTTAAATGCCAGAGATCACACTGAAAATTAGTTTTTTTTGTGGAAATAGTTTTCCACTTGTCACAATTGTGAGCAAATTTGTAAGAAAAAAAAAACTTACTTTCACATTTCTTGCATCCACTAAAGTATAAATGTGGTTTTACACAAACTTTAACAGTCAGCTTCACGTCAGCGTAACCACAGCATCACTGCAGCTGTAGATGTGTAAGATTACTCACAGTGGAAGTGTTTGTAAAGTCACAATAACTGCTCCAAAGCAGCTCACAAAGTGAGCATTTCTTTACAAAGACATCTATACATTTGTTTTTAGAAGTTGGTCATTTATAAACTTGATAGTCTTGAAAGTGTGTTAACATGGGGAGGTGTACAACATTCACATGTAAATGGTAAAACAACAAACAACTAAGAAAACAGCTCCAATCATGAGCTTTTTCAGTCATAATTCAATATGTTTACAAGTTTAATTTAGGTAGTGCTAGAGCCTATATACTGTCTGTGCATTACAAAATATATTTTATATAATTTTATAATACACCATACTTTCACCCAAACTTAATAATTAAAAACAAGTTTAAATGGATAAATCGTCTATAAATACTTTGTCATTATTTTGAGTGCTTTTTTTGTGTGAAATCACATTTATTTTGTCCACCAGAACAACTGTGTTTTCACATTAATCGAGCCCGAGTAGCACAGCAAAAACAGACTCAGCGTTAAAACCTCCGCTTCACTACTGCTCATGTGGCACTCCTGCTTGACCGGTGTGATTGCACTCATTGGTTAGCGCATGCACAGTAAAAAAAAAAAAAAAAAAAAAAAAAACCCCGCTCATGCTTGCGGTGTGAAATGGCCATTTATAGTTCATGCAGTTAAAAAGCTGTGGTCATTATAAAAGCAATAATAAGCATATTGAGACATTTTGCAATTCATAAATATTTTTGCAATTCAACTATTCACTCAGATTTTGCTGAAAAATGTTTTAGGTTAAAGAAATGTAAATTGGAATCATTTTTACTTGTGGTCTCTCAGATGTTTATACTCTAATGATTATCAATGGTTCTCAACTTGAGGTCCACAGCCTGCTAGGGCCAGTTCAGTATGAATTAAATATATTGAACTTAAAATATGTAAAAAATAAAATAAAATAAAAAACTATTGCTTTTGTGGAGGAATGACATTAAGTTTCTGGATCAATGTATTGACTCATCGTTTAAAAAAGGCTTGAAAAGCAGTGTTTTCATAATTGTGTTGGATTCTGGTGGGCTTTAGGCTGAGAACCACTGCTGTATAAGCTATATAGATTTCTGCATTGTATGTTATGTACACGTTTGTATTGTCCATGTTAAAGATTTGCATGGAATTAGGAAAGTTATAAACCTGAAAACTGATCCCAGATGCAAGAACTTTGTGGACTACTGTAAATATATACTTCCTTTGACCAATTTTGTTCTGTACATTTACATATTTAATGAAAACATACTGTATTATGTTTTTTTGTTTTTCCAAATATTATTTTCTGAAATTTCTATATTGACTATAGCAGTACTATGATAAAAATGATATAACAGTGATTAACATGTTCATCCTTTAAATGCTTGATGCATTATCACAATCGCTCATTGGCAGCTCAACATATCACCCATTTGAAATCATCAGAAAACACAAGGCTCAGGCAGTTTGTTTTATTATAAAATGTGCAACATGAAATGAGCAGAGCATGGACTTGTACAAAAACTATTGTATTATTTACGGAGATCACATTCCTTACATTGCTGGATTATAGGTTTTTTATGAATATGAAGATTTTAAATCACTTCTGTTATATTATTAATAACAGTGCATATAGATTAAAGAATTAGTTTATATCAGTATTTTTATGGCAAATCTTAGTGTCCACCTGAGGGAATTGTTTAAACAGCAAGGATTGTTGATTCAAGTCTACCTTGGGACAACACTGTCAATCATAGAAATGTACCCAATGCCATTTAGTGATTCAGTCAATATTATAGTCAACTCAAGGTCTGCCTTGCCAAATATAACTAATGTGGTGCATAAGTGCGGCTTTGCTTTCTCCACACCTTTATCATGACAAAGTTTAGCTGTTAACAGAAGTTATATTAAAGCAAGCCTGTGCAGGGGTGGCACTGTTTATGAAGGGTTATTATTCTGCAACCTTTGAATCTTTGGATGCTCAGGACTGGGGTATAAAAAAAGTGAATTATTAAAATCAGAATGAACAACTTTTATATTAAAATCTTTATGCCGTGTGCATATGTTGTAGAGGAATGTTAAATTCTTTTGCACCCACGTTTGTGGGATGTTACACGTGTTTCCGTGTGCGTTTGCTGTTGTTAAGCAACTATTATTACAACATAAATTGAGTCGTAAACTAATTTTTCCACAACAGAATGTGGATAACATACATCAGCATCAGTAGTCATTTGCTGTTCAAACATTAAATGGGAAATGAGCAACAAAAGCAGAACTGATCACTACTCAGAGTACCGTTGCAAACAAAACAAATCACCATTTACTGAATATTCTAGCTTCACAATGGAAATGTTACATTATTGTACAATATGCCCTACCTTTGTAACCCCAGCCAATCGGTGTTGGATAACATTTTAGAATGCTGCATATGAGACCTCTGAAGGATTCTAGGTCATTCAGCTAACAGTAGTGTTCAGAGTTCATTGTGTTGCAATCCATTTTGGGAAATCTTATTTGTCAAATCCTGCAAATGTTTCTTCATCTAAAGAAAAAAAGCATCATGGCATTAGTACAGATTTTAAAACACACTGCACAACATATTTTTCTGCATGACTTTGTTAAAATAATAATAATAAAAAGCCAAAAAGTACAATCACCCAAAAAACAACATTACTCTAAAACCCAGTTTGAAGCTCTACCTTGTATCCCATTTCTCGTGCTTTCTCAGCAAGTGTGTTGTATTTCTCTTTGTTTCTCATGATGTGGTCTTTGTCTCCCAGGGCTTCCACATGCTTCAGTTTCTGATGAGACAGTTCCAGCTGCTCCTGATAGTGCTGGTGCTTCTCCACCTTTGTTTCAAAGTGTCTAAGTTCCTCCTAAATTAGAGAAAAGAAAAAAAAATCAATACACTAGATAAAGCATATTATGCAAAAGCTTGTGTTTGTAAGGCAACGCATACTGAAACTTAATTGAAATGCAATATTTAGCAGCAACATTAGCCTTACAGAAGATATTCAGGCTATGACAAGCAAAACTTACTTTAAGAGAATCAAGTTCGTCTTCACTCAGATTAGATCGTTTTGCCATTTCCCAAAGTTCTATAACTCTTGGCTCCTTAAATTCTGCATAGGGAATGATGCATGTATATGAGAGAGAGAGAGAGAGAGAGAGAGAGAGAGAGAGAGAGAGAGAGAGAGAGAGAGAGAGAGAGAGAGAGAGAGAGAGAGAGAGAGAGAGAGAGAGAGAGAGAGAGAGAGAGAGAGAGAGAGAGAGAGAGAGAGAGAGAGAGAGAGAGAGAGAGAGAGAGAGAGAGATGAGAGAGAGAGAGAGAGAGAGAGATAAAGAAAGTCACAAGCAATTCATTTGTAAAACACAGATTCAATCTTAGCAAGGTAGCCACCGCTGTCAGCACTGTAACCCTCATGGGTGATCTTGCGGAGTCGTTCAAAGCCCTGGTTAAGGTCCCTCATTCTCTGCTTCAGATCTGCATGTTTCTGATGGAGAACATGTTCCTTCACTTCACCCTCCAGAGGACTGATAACGTTCTTATGGATCTCTGATGAAAAGAAAAAAATTAAGCTGAAGATTGAGTAACTGCACAAGAGATTAAAATTAAAACAGCCTATTTATTAAAGGTGCAGTGTGTAATATTTATGAGTATCTATTGACAGAAATGCAATATAATATACATAATTATGTTTTCAGTGGTGTATGAAGACCTTACAGGGTATCTGCAGGTTTTACCAAGTCAAATTTAACTTTTTAAGACCTTTTTAAGACCATTATGAATAAAATTTAAGACCTATATTGCGCAAAAAAAAAAAAAGTGAACTTATTATTCATAGCTCCATCCCACCAGTATTTTATATATATATATATATATATTATATATATTATATATATATATATATATATATATATATATATATATATATATATATATATATATATATATATATATATATATTTTTTTTTTTTTTTTGTGGTGGTGGTGGTGGTCACTTTCATACTTTTTAATTTTTTTTTCATAATTAGGATGCAAAATTAACATATTATTATGTTAGATGCACAATAGTCACACATGGCAATAAAACAAACAAAATGCATGAATCTTGTTTGGTATTACAAAAACAAAAAAGGCTGGTCCAGTGGTGTGCTATCTATCTTTAATAACACGATCGCTTGGGGTGGGAAATATGACCAACGTCTTAAAAGTAAACCACAGCAATAAGCAATTGCTTAATATAAGTAAAACATTTTCAAGTAATTACGTAATCAAGTAATCGGTCAGTAATAAAATATATACTTATAAACAAATGACAATAGGAAAAATAAATACAACATAAAGATGCATATCTACAAAGAGGAACACCCACCCGTTTTTAGAAATAGGGCTTATTCAACTTCTTTAGACATTAAGCTATGTGGGCAAATGCATTTGTCTCAATGCATGCATTGTTTTAGTTTGGCGGGGTCGCCGCTAGCTTAGCTTAAAATGTATTTCCCCACATATCTAAATGTAGCAAAGTAGAATAAGCCCTATTTCTAAAAAAGTTGGAGTGTTCCTTTAAGTGTAAGTGCTGTTTTCCCCGTTTGTGTTGTTAAGCTATATTAATTTGCTTTGACTTTGAGAACTTACTAATGCCTAGATCCAGTACTTACTGACACTTCCCAAACTTTTTAACTCAAATCAGGATATAGACATATGCATAATGTGTATATTTGATCGTTCAAAGAGTAACATTAGGCTAAAGAGCCTAGAAATAACACATTCAATACACTCGCGCGAGCGCTGACAGACAGCAAACACACGCAGCCTGACATCGGAGTTTGGAGTTTACTGTTATTAACTCTATTTAGTGCAATCGGGTATATGATACTTTTATTTGGTCATTATGCAAGATGGTGAGAAAGAGTCGCAAGAACCGTCAGACTCAGCTGAAGAATAAAATCCGTTTTATGCGTCTGTCTGTGGGGTAACGATCAGAAAGAGGCTCGTGCCAATAACACGAAAGCTGATTGGCTGCAATATCAGATGCATGCTTGTCTAATTTGTAGTTGTAATCGAGTGAACAATAGTTGGTCTAGCGAAAGAAAGAACTACAAACACCACGGAACAAACACACACACACACACACACACACACACACACACACACACACACACACGTGCTCGTGCTGCGGGAGGCGAGAGCATTTCAATGAGGTAGCGTTACATGGACGTAGGAAAATTAAGACCTGTTTAACATTATTTAAGACCTAGAACGCAATGCTTCCGCGAATTTAAGACTTTTCAAGGCCTTATATTTTGATTCTGAAATGTAACACTTTTTAAGACTCTAAGGGACCCTGCCTTACATAATGAATCATTATGTTTTTATGAGCTAAGAATGAGCCATTTCTTTCTACATACCCCGCAGGTCATTTTGTGCCATTACAGGGCTTGACATTAACACTTATCCTCTTGTCTGGGACAAGTGGATCTCTTGAAGGGGCAAGTGAAAGAGAATTTTACTTGCCCGATGGACAAGAGCCTGATTAAAATGCCAATAACAACAAAATAACTAGCGAACCACCAAAATGCAAGAATGATTCTGCATTAATTTAGTGTAAGTGGTGAATGATGGTGGATAATATTATATAATGTTTAATGAACTGACGATAAGTAACAAGTTCAACAAGTGAGTGGCGCTGCTCACACAGAGAAACTGCGGTAAACACTAAAAAAATAAACATATAATACAGTTAAAAAACATCACACAACCAAGTGTACTGTTTTCCTGAATACCATCACGACTGAAAATAACATTTCACATGACAGTTCCATAAACAGTTAATTAACATTAAGTAACTTACATTTTAGATGCAATATTGAGTTTTTTTTAAATATTTCTGCAGCGAAAATAGTTCCAAACAAAGATTCCAAGCAACAAAGTTCCAAACAGCAGAGCCATACGCCTCTCATAGCAACAGTGTGTTACTAAATGATTCAGCTTTTGAATGAATCGGTTGAATCAAAGATTCAATGACCTGTTCGTAAACGACTGCCTCATTCTTGAATGAATCAGTCGTTTGAATTAATGACTCAATGACTCACTCATTAAGACTCGCCTGCTGCCACCTACTGTTGGTTTAGTTTCATGTTTATTTTTTATTTTTTTTAAATACAAATCTCAAAACATTATTTAATGCAGTTGTAATTGTTATTAAAACTAAAAACAGTAGTCTTCACATTAATTAAATATACACCGATATGACTTGTGCACATGTTTCAGTGTGTCAGACAGCACGAGACTGCAAGGAATTGTTTTCGCAAGTTATTGCCTTTAATAACTCTTTTAACTAAAAACTAAATGGGGCGTGTTTCCCAAAAGCAGTATAAGCCAACTGTGTTAGCAAGTTCTGTAATTACTAACACAGTTAAGCGATTCAGGGTTTCCCAAACCATAGTTCCAACAGTCACAAACAAACAGCATAAATTTGTGTCTTTGGAACTACATCTCTCGACCTGCGATTAGAAGCATAGTTTCTTGTTAGTATGACATGCAGACTTAAATAGATGATGCTCATGGGGCCACAATAAGCAAGCTAGCATGTAGTACATTTCGTATCTTTCTTTTCGTTTAACTATACATACCATTTAATCCTATATTTTCATTATATCCATATACATACCATTTTATTCTATATTTAAAAAGTGTCAAATCAGCAGCATTTTTGCACGTGCGTAGTATGGAACCCACAATGAATCAAACATCAAATTAAAACAATACACTGAGGAACAAAAATAGTGAATTACTACTTGTCCGTTACAGCAGAAATTATACTGGGGAGAAAACTGCTGACTAAAAGTGCATCTCATAATTAAAAATGAACAGATTTTTGTTATTTGTGTAAGTGAATTAAAATAATCGGACATTGATTACGATATTTTTAAATATTCAGCCAAATGTATTACTCCACCACCTTTGTGATGTCATTAATGTTATTTCTTTATTGTTAAATCAACATGGTTTAAAAGACGTAGGTCCCAGTATGGTTACTATTATGGTTGTGTGACTACTAACTAAAGGGATAATTCACCCAAAATTAAACAGAGAAACGAACAGTATTTGTTATTTTTTACCTCACATCAGACAAATTTCATCAAGTACTCCCCAGCACCATTAATTCTGCAGAAAAAGGTCAAAATACCAGCATGATCATAGAAATATAATAGTAGATCCGTCATTCGACCGATCCATGCAGACAGTAATGAAGGACTCTATATCTATGATCGCACCTCTATTTTGACCTTCTCTGGCATATTAATGGCGTTGGGAATACTAGATGAGATTCGTCTAATATGAGGTAAAAAATATAACACAAACACAATACTGTTCGGTTTCTCGCAGAAAACGGTTGTTTTCTCAATGGAGACATCAATGTGTCGCCACGAACTGCAAGGTTTTATATGGATTTGTATGTCTGACATGCATTATACGACTGACACAGCAAAAGTTCGAGTTAAGAAACAAACACACCTACATTTTTGATGCCCTGGGGGTAAGCAGATAAACATACAATTTACATTTTTGGGTGAACTATCCCTTTAATTTCTCCAACATTATTACACGGCTCTGTGAAATACTTGATTCTGATTGGTCAATCGCGCATTCCAGCGGTATGTTATTTCCAGATAACACCCGCTCATACGGGTACTACGAGTTATCTTGACCGGTACTACTTCTATGCTTAACGCTGGCGCCATCTTGTGGCTTAAACAGTCGTGGGTTACAATGGAAGACATCAAGGCAGGTTTCCTTTATAAAGTTTTTAATATAGATCTTTTTCTTACACAAACGCATCGATTCGAATCAGAAGGCTCTATTAACCCATCGGAGTCGTGTGGAGCACGTTATTTGACGGACAGCTGCATTTTTTATGGACTTCAAACACAACTACAACAACTGCTGGGATTAACGTTAGCCTGGACTTTTTAAATATAACTCCGATTGTATTTGTCTGAAAGAAGAATGTCATATACACCTACGATAACTTGAGGGTGAGTAAATCATAGGCTTGGTTTCATTTTTGGGTGAACTAACCCTTTCAGCATTTATTTGATAGATAAAGGCTTAAAGCAGGTTGGAACTGTTTTCCTTCGCGGAAGCTTTGTGTAAGAGCTAATCAAATATTTAATCTCGAGACAATATTTTGTGTCTAATAATTATTTATTTGAGACTAGTAGCCGTGTAATAAGCGGGATAATGATTATTTATTATCCCGCTTCGCGTCGGGGTCCTGATCACTCTGTCGGGGTTTATTCTGCGATAACAACCAGCTGGGTGTACATTATCCCTTACATACATCATACTACAGTGGTTAAAGTGGCGAGTTACATCATTGTATGGGAAATCGTTGTACAATGGACAAAATCAAGTTGCACCCTAGATTTTTTTCTTGTTCGAGAATGTGTTTTACTGAGATGTAAGTCACAATAGGAAAGAAAGATTATCGCATTTTGGATAGTCCACTTCATACAATTAGAGGTCCTATGTTATGATTCTATGAGATATATCTATATGCACTAAACACGACAAAACTCTTACCTTCTGTCCGGCTGACAGTGTCCATGACAATGTTATACTCATTGATTCTGTCTATGTGGTGCTTGAATTCTCTCTGAAGGGTCTGGAGTTCCTCATCAGAGAACTTTCCAGAAGTCTTGGCCTGACGATCAAAGGTTGAAAAGAACATTTAAGCAAAGTTAGTAATAAGTGAGCAAGTCTGTAAACCTGCAAATGAGTAACACATTCACAATCTAGTGGTTGTTTTGTAACATCAGTTACCTTGTTCCACAGCTTGTCCAGCCTTGGGTCATCAAATGTATCTCCCTCTTTAACATCGTGATCTTTCAGTCGGTTGCTGTCCAATGTCCGGGTGTCTTTTTTACCATCCATTCCATACTTTGCCAGAATAACTGTTCAAGTTGCAATACGAAACGTCAACATAGAACTGTGTGTGTCAAGAATTTTCATGTCATACTATAAAAATCAAACAAAAAGAGTCAATTCATACTATTAAAACTGCGTCTGAGCTTGGCTTCTCTCTCCCCATCCTCGTCCAACCCTTCTGCTTTCAGTTTTTTCCACTGAAGTTCATCTTTCTCCTGGATCTTCAAGTCACTGTGCAGTTCTGACAGCCTTACGGGTGCAAGCTGCATCTAAAGCAGAACAGTTGATGGACAGAAGAATAATGTTCAAGAGCAGTAATTAAATACTATATTGAGATTTAAATACATTGACACAGGAAGGACAATCACAACATCTGATAACTGGTCAAAACAATATTCATAGATAGTATATTTTTAATCTGTCAAATCACTTACCCTTATTGCCTTTTCCCAGATCTGATTAAGTTTGGCAATCCTGAATTCCACCTGATTATTGCTTTTATCAGATGCCTTTTGTTCATTCATTTCTTTCGAGTACTTTCCCGCCATTGCTCCAATAACCAACAAAGAAATCAAAATGAAAAACTTCATTTTCATTCTGACACACGATAAACGAATTATAAAACAATGCGTAAGTGAGTAATGTTTTCTAGAGCATCTGCAGCTCTATTCAGGAAGCGCTACGAGAATCAGACGGCGTTCACATGCCTGAATTCCAGCTTCGCAGTGCATCATGGGTATTGGAGTTTTACATTTCTTAGACTTCCGCCTTTTGGAACGAGGGACGCGGCATTTAAAGACTTCAAAGCCCACACAGCGCTGCTTTACTCCATAACTAGTAACTACGGGATTTGAGCAAATGAGATCAAACCACGCAGTGGGAAGCCCACTAGCAACCATATAATGGCTTGCTTATTGAAACCGCCCACAAGATTAGATTTTAAATCACAAACACAGACATCCCAAACGTGTAATATTCATTTTTAATGACTGAGTATTAGACCGTCTGCTGGACTTCAAATAAAATAAAATCCAATACATGTGATGCGAAAAACAGCCATTATTGTCAGCTCTAACAGGGTTGCTAGATGTGTGGACACTCTTTTGCAATCTGTCTTCCTTAAGGCTGCTACCTATAGCCTACTGCAATTTGTCTCTGACAATTTTCCCAATTAGAATGCTAGTAGTAGTACCCTACTTATCAGCTTTCTAATATTGGAGACGATACAATGATTGATATAGCAAACAGAATCAAACCAATTAATTCGCTATAGGCTACAAATGACTGAATCAGGACACTCAATGGCAGGACAAAACCTGTAATATGTATTCATGGTGTCATCATCACCTTGACACTGGATCTTTCAGAGACCTCTTGTATACAAATTTACTGACTGCTTCCTCCTTATTACAGTTTATCCTGTTCTATGTTATATTGCAAATGCTTGCTGATACAGCATACAATTGAGCTAATGAGATAAATGCAGTAAGAATTAGCTAAAATTTCTAATCCTGTTTGTAATATTTAATTTAGACATAACCATTTGAAAACCACATACTCATGCAAATCATGTTAAAGTGATTGATTAAAACTGAAGCCTACTTCAAGATATGTTAAAAATATGTTAAGTAAAATATGAAATCACTTATGGAATCCCTGAAAAAATATGAAGTAGATTTTGTAATGCAGACACACAGTGTTGTAAAGGCAGTTAATTGATCATGTGTGGTTGCACCATCTTTGCTCACTGTCACGCGTTTAGTCATTGACCTTTGATTCTACTCAAAAGACCTTTTAAATGCAGTGTAGTACAAACTGTCTCTATACAAAGTAAATGAGCTGCGTAAGTAAAGGCGTTTTAATTTGCTAAGACAGTCTGTAGTCACCCACTTCACTAAAACTTGTTGTTGTGACTAACCATTTAATTATTCTTAATTTGATATTGGTTATATTTTAGAATAATTAATAATACATCCAATTTCAGTATGGTAAAATTATATTTATGAACTAATTAATAGGTCTGAAACTATTTCCTCCCCCCACCAAACTTCAGTTATTTGTCCTCTGCATGAATTAGACCAGATCCTTATGCAGATTATCAAAAATACCTCTTTAATGTATTTTTGAGTATAAAGAGGTTTTCTTAAAAGTATATATTTCATGTTCACTGAAGATGTCCTGTATTACAATAACATATCCTTTTTTAACATATTTTTTTGTAACCTTAATTTGAAAAGCCATTTTATCCAAAATGAAGTCTTATTTCTTATAATTATGTTATAAAATAAATATCACTTTCATCAGAGTTCCATGACTGAAAACCTAAAAGAATTATAAACAGAGATATCAAGCATTTCTTGATATACTATATCTGTTTCTATGATTCCATTATGTTTTCATATGGAACTGATTGGTTTACGCTCACAGATGGTTGCAGTGGTTCTGCACTTGGCATTTTACCATTAAGTTCATTTGTATAAACAGAGTATTTTGCCCAATGTCTGCACTCAGCAATCCTGGGGAAAAAGCTGATTATGTAAGCTCATTTGGTTGCATGAAAAGTAAATATAAATCAAAGTTATTCATGACTTGCAATAATGCAGTTGCTCAGATAAATTCATCATTATCTTTCATGTTCTAAAGTGAACACTTTTCTTCCTTTATGTTGTATTTTTTTCATGTATAGTGTTATTAATGAATACAAGCAAAGAGCACCGAGCAGGGAAACCGGAGCCTAAAGCGATTCCAATTACATAAAGTTTGATGCTTTTCTCGGTTTCTCGACCTTTTAATGTAGTTCAGATTCCATTAAAGTGCAGCAGAGATGGTCAAAGGCCTTTGTGTTCTGCTGCCAGAGACATCAGTGGGTGCATCAAGCCTAATGAATACACTCAATCACAGACAACGGGAACAAACACGGTCATTAAGCGAGCAAACATCACATTTAAGGACGTTCTCCTCCATCCATTTGTCTTCATTTAAACAGGTCAGGGAGGATTCTTCGGTGAAGTCGAGTCCTTCTTTTCAGAACATTATGACATTATAGAGCTGTAAGAGGTGATGGGGATCAGCCTCTCTCATTTACATAGCAACACACGCTAATGGCTACTGCTATTTAACAGTTTCTCCATATCTTTTAGGCAGAACATTCACCCAGGGTTTCTAGATATCAAGCCATAAACCTTCTGATGATACCCTCAGGATCTGAACCATAAAGATGATAAGAACTTGAATGTGTCAGTTTGGAGAACAAATTGACCAGTATATTGTGTTTTGGATGCTGGTGTCCTTACCAGGCTTAACCAGCTTTACAGACATGTTATGCTTCACCAGCTAGACCAAACTGGCACAAACCAGTTCTTAAAAATAATGGTTCTTTATTGGCATTGTTTGAAAACCTTTAATATTCATGGAACCTTTCCATTTCACAAAAGGTTCTTCAGATTATTAAAATTCTTAAAGGGACATTTCACCAAAAAAAGGTAAATTGTCAACCTGTATGAATTTCTTTCTTCTGCTGAACACAAGAGAAGGTAACCAAACAGTTGGACCCCACTGACATACTATTTTTGAAGTCAGTGGGCCTCATCAACTGGGCATTAAAGGGTTAGTTCACCCCAAAATTAAATTGATGTCATTAATGACTCACCCTAATGTCGTTCCACACCCATAAGACCTCCGTTCATCTTCAGAACACAGTTTAAGATATTTTATATTTAGTCCGAGAGCGTATGCACTGCACACTATACTGTCCATCACGAGAAAGTGAATAAAACCATTAAAACCAACTAACTCAAAGTAGTCCATATGTGACATCAGTTAGTTAATTAGAATCTCTTAAAGCATCTAAAATCATTATGACATAAATTTCATTTTTGGGTGAACTAACCCTCTTGATGATTTTCGCATTTTCTGACATTTCAGTGCGGACAAGAAACTTCTGGAAAACACTTGAAAACTACCTTTGGTAACACTTTATTTTACAGTGTCCTTGTTACATATATCACATGTCATATATCACTAATTCTATACCCTAACCCAGTAGTAAGTACATGTAGGCTAGTTAATTATTATTACTCAGTACTTATATAATTGCACTGTAACAATGACACCTTAAAATAAGTTGTAACCTACCTTTTTATTTTTTTCAAGGCATTTTGGGGCTCTGAAAATGCACATTTTGAAAACAAGGTTTTCGCATGAGTGTATCATGTGCTTAGTCTTTAGGCGCGAAGTACTTTTTTACAAAATGACATCGCCAACTACTGGCCTGGCATGCATAATAGGTCCTACAGCGTTTTCAGTCGTTTACGCGGATTCTTGTGAATGGGCTCATTTGATAAACTTGTCATCTGTATGCAAAATTTTGTACACCGCTGTCGTGTAAACGTATTCTGAAGGCACACACACCAAGAATGATGACAAAAGATAACTGTATATTAGCGTCCACACCAGCAGACATATAGACATTGTTCTGTTTATTCTACGGGCGGGCTCGTCTACTGCATTAAATGCTCGAGCTTGTTACAGCAGGATGGATTCTGATTGGCTGACAATGTTTTTATCGTTCATCAGCTGGATAAAATTGTTCTGAAAGAGAATATTGTTACAATGTGTGGTTTGAACTCTACTACTCTTTAATATTGAGAACACGACTGATCTAAAGCATCCAGAGAGAAATGTGTTGCCCATTCTCAGTGGGAAAGTGCCAAAGCAACATTGCTCTGCAACATTGCCCAGGAACATTGGTCAAAAAAAAGGTGTGACATGATGGTCATGGTAGACCAGCAATATATGCTGGTCTAAACTGGACTGGTAGAAACCTTCTGGCACCTGAGAAAGACTTTCTGCTGTCTGATAAACCTGCTTAAATGTGTTTGAAAAGATGTTATGTAGCCCTACACATTTGTGTCCTTGGTTTGCAGTAAAATGAAGAGCTGTCACTATTCTTAAAGACTTTTAACTTGGTACATAATTCATCTCCTGTAGATGGTGCTGAAGTTTTCTTTCAATCATGAGTAGAGAGAGAGAGAGAGAAAAAGAGAGAGAGAGAGAGAGATGGAGAGAGGAATGTGAAAGACAAAGCACATAAGTCATCTCCTAGAAGACTTAGCACGTTCTTGTCTAGGAGTGTTAATGTTGTTTATAGGTGTGTGTGGCCTTGACAGCCAGATGCATCACCACATTCCTGCCACTATAACCAAACTGCAGCTCATAATGTTCTGCACAGTTTAATAATTCAATTAGAATGAATTTTCCTAATTTACAGTACCTGAATCCACTAACAGATTATACTGGAATGCAAAATGCATATTTACACATGAATACAAATCTCTTTAAGTAAAGGAACAAGTGAACTGCTGCCGGTAGCCTAAAGGGTGTTTAAATGTCTATCCTTTATTCAACAATCATTTGACCATCTCCTCCAATGACCTTTATGCTCCACTCCTGTCCTCACCATGTTATGCTGTTGGATTCAATGATAGCAGGTAATTTCCACCAAACAATGTCTCAGGCCTTAGGCACAGTTTAACCTATATTGCTCTTTTTTGTCCTGCGGTGGCAGTTTAGGGCAAAGATGAACATTCTGTCTCCCTCTGTAGTAATAATATTGTTCAAAAATTATTTGTAACCTTATTTGAAGCAATTTACACTGATTCATGGATCAAAACATGACCCACGTCTTTCATTAGTTTTCCACTTTGAAATCATTACACAATTCTTAAAACAAAGCTACCGTTCTACCATTCCATTTATTGTCAATTTATTCTATTTAATTTATACATACACCAATCAGGCATAATTATGACCTAATATTGTGTTGGTTTGCTGCCAAAAATGCCCTGACCCGTCGAGAGGCATGGACTTCACAATACCCCTGAAGGTGTGCTGTAGTATCTGGCAGAAAGATGTTAGCAGCATATTATTTAAGCCCTGTATATATCGAGGTAAGACCTCCATGGATTAGACTTGATTGTTCAGCACATCCCACATGCTCCATTGGAATCAAATCTGGGGAATTTGTAGCCTATAATCTAGACGCACCCTAGCGGTAGCAAATCTAATTTGCCGCGAGTGTCTAGCAACTCTCAATTCACTTCTGAGCTGTAAACGCCAAACTCTGGTCGGGCCAATCACATCGTGTATAAAGTCGGTGGGTGGGGCTTAATATAATGACAGTAGGGTGACCACCTGCTAATAAGCCCAAGGGGGGACAAAGGGTATGTTTCTGAGGGACAATGTGGGACACTGCCTGGCGCGGCGGTGCCCCACCCCACGGGCAGACGGGCAGATAGAGGTTTACCCATTTCTAGCACATAGCACCTTACATGGTATATTAATAATGCCCTATTCCCCTAAACATGTGTAGGCTAATTGCTGATGTATGCTCATGAATATAGGCCAACCAATGTGTATTTTTAACATAATATTTTGAACATTCAATGAATTGACAGATGCACTTCCACTTACGATTTACTTTAGCTAATTTACTTTACTTATTTTTCATTACAATTTATTCACTTTAAATCAACTATAATATAAAATTATAGGATTAACAGAAACTGAAGTCGCTCAACACCACAGGAACAGTAAAAAAAAAAAGTGTTAAGTTAAACTAAAAGTAAAGTTAACTCCAGTTCACGGAACGAGAAGGGGAGAAAGGATGGTGAACTTCCACGTTACTAAAGACTGCACTGCAAAAAAAAAAAAAAAAGCATTCTTTCTTAGTATTTTTGTCTTGTTTCAAATCTAAATATGTAAAAATTCTTACATTAAGAAACATTTAATTGACATGTAAAAATTGTCTAAAAAAATAGCTCAAAATAAAGCCAAACAATCTGCCAATGGGGTAAGAAAATTATTCTTGTTTTCTTTTTGAATTAAGATTATTTTTCTTACCCCATTGGCAGATTATTTGTCTGATTTTAAGCAAAAACTCTCTTAGTTTTGAGTTATTTGTTCCCAAAACAAGACAATTACTTTTGCTTGTGTGGCAGGGTGAAGGATCATGCAACAATGAAATTGGTGCAAAGCCCCCAGAGGGTGGATTTATTTGTATGAACTGTGACAAACGTGGTGAGTTTAGGTGCAGGTGCACTGTGGATGTCCTTCTTCCGGGTGCCCTGGTGCTAGCGGTGATGTGGGTGCGGCGAGGTGGCCGGAGCGTCACAGGCTGCAGTCTGGGTGAGAGAGAGAGACAATGGTTAGCGTAGTGCTGCATGGAGATCGTGCTCACACTGGTGTCCCAGATGGCCTGCAGCTGTGACGATCCGGCCCGTGCTGATCGTGTGCAGGTGTTTGCAATGAGTTGCCAGGGCGACGCTGATGAGAGCGCGGGAGACTTGTCACACTCCCCCCCCCCCCCCCCAAGCGTCGCGCTGGTCCTGTAATTAAAGTTAGTGGTGTATCTTGGGGAACATAGGGGTGGGCGGGGAGTGCGCCCTGTCTCCGAGCCTCTGGGACCCGATAGGGCCGCCGCCTCACGATGACCCCTGGTGGCGCTCGGACGTCATGCTGGATGACGTTGGTGTCCCCGGACAGACTTAGGCAACGGCCCCACCAGGTCCATCCCGATTCGCTCGAAAGGTACCCCGATGATGGGAAGCGGAACGAGCGGGCTGGGGGGAGGAGCTCGTGGTGCGGTCCGTTGGCAGGTCAGACAGGCCTGACAGAAGCGCTTCACTTCTCCGTCCAAGCCTGGCCAGTGGTACCGGTCCCGGATCCGCTGAATGGTGTGGGCGACTCCCCGGTGGCCGGCCACCGGATGGCCGTGGGCTAGTTCCATGAGCACCTCCGTCTTGGTCCTCGGCACCACGAGGAGCTCTTTGACCTCCCCCCTCCGCTGGGCGACACAGTACAACAGGCCGTTCCGAACGATGAAATGCGGGAGAGGATGGGGCGCTGGGTGATGGTCCCGGCCGTCGACTGCCCGGACCTGAGTCCAGCAGTTCTTGAGGCGGTCATCTTCCCGCTGGGCCTTCGCCAAGGAGCCCCCTCCCTGGACCTGTTGGAAGACATCAAAGACGATGTTAGGAGTTTGGGAGGGGGACTCACCATCTCTCCCACTGTCCGACGCCCATAGAGCGGCCTGGGTCTTCCTCCTTCTCCGATCGCGCCACTCTCGGGGGCGGCTCCCGGCCTGGCTGGCTGGCTGAGCGGAGGCCCGAAGCAGGTCTTCGAAACCCGGCCAGTCCCGTCCGAGGAGTACGGCCACGGGAAGGTCCTTCACAATTCCCACTTCCAGCGGCCAGGTGCCCGGGCCAGCGGAGATCGTCACTCGGCGGGCCGGGACATGACGAGTGTCGCCGTGTAAACAGGTGATAGGAAGCTGGGCTTTGGAGTTCTTCTGGGGCGGTAGGATGGCGGCCTGGACGAGACTGACCGAGCTCCCCGAGTCCAGAAGGGCCAGAACCCGCCGCCCATTGAGTTTCACCTCTGTTCGCGGGGCTCCGCGGGGCGGTTCTAGATGGACGGTGCAGCCAGCCAACCATGCGCGTACCGGTGGGACCGGTTCCTCCGTGGGCATCGGCTCGTCGATTGGGCCGGGAGCCGCAGGCCTGTGTACTGCGCGCTGGGTACCTTCCGGCGCGCGTCGCTCCTGGACCACCCTCCGGGGGAAAGACGGCGCTCGCTCCCCAGGGTAGCGGTGCATCGCCGCCTCCGCCAACTCGATGGCTTCGACGAGCTCGCTGATGGCGGTTGGGTTCGTCATTCCCACCGCCCTCCTCGTGGGCGGCGGGAGAGCTCGGAGCAGACGGTCGATCGTGACACGCTCCGCTACCTGACCCGCGGTGGTTGTTCCTTCGAGCAGCCAGTGTCGGGGCAGTCTGGAGAGTTCAGCGGCCTGGGCGCGGGCTGGGCGACAAGGCTTGTACTCCCATTCGTGAAACAATTCGGCTGCTGAAGTGGACGACAGCCCGAGGCGTCCGAGGATTTCTCTTTTTAATGCATCATAGTTGTCAGCCCTCTCAGTGGGCAGTGAAAAGTAGGCTCGTTGTGCCTCACCGGTCAGCAGGGGTCCCAGCACCCGCGCCCATTCGCTCCGGTCCCAGTTCTCCTGAACCGCCGTGGTCTCGAATAGCTGCAGGAACAGCTCGATGTCATCATGGCTGGTTAACTTTGGCAGCAGCTGGGTTGCGCGAACGCGCGGATCAGGCAGCGGAACGCGCTGGGCAGGGGTGAGGCGGAGAGCGGCGACTTCCTCTTCAAGCTTTTCCTGACGAGCCATCAGGTGTTCGGTGATCTGTTGCTGTCGCAAACTCACTTCGGTAAGGCACTTGATAAGGTCGTCCATGATGGGGGAGGAGCGCCGCCTTTTTCTCCGATCCTGTTGACTGCGTGGGTGAGAAAAAACAATGTCAGTGTTGAGGGTGTGGTTGGTGATCCTTCACGCTCTTGCCCGCATTCTCCACCAGTGTGGCAGGGTGAAGGATCACGCAACAATGAAATTGGTGCAAAGCCCCCAGAGGGTGGATTTATTTGTATGAACTGTGACAAACGTGGTGAGTTTAGGTGCAGGTGCGCTGTGGATGTCCTTCTTCCGGGTGCCCTGGTGCTAGCGGTGACGTGGGTGCGGCGAGGTGGCCGGAGCGTCACAGGCTGCAGTCTGGGTGAGAGAGAGAGACAATGGTTAGCGTAGTGCTGCATGGAGATCGTGCTCACACTGGTGTCCCAGAGTGAAGGCCTTTATGCCCGGGCCTGATGGCCTGCAGCTATGACGATCCGGCCCGTGCTGATCGTATGCAGGTGTTTGCAATGAGTTGCCAGGGCGACGCTGATGAGAGCGCGGGAGACTTGTCACACTTGATATTTCTTTATTTATATTTTGGCAGGAAACAAGACAAAAATACTAAGAAAGAAAAGCATTTTTTGCAGTGTGAGACTGTGTCGTTTGACATCGTATTTTACTCTCCATGTCCGATTGAGAAAGACGTTTTTCAAAGGTCACAAAAAGCTCTCTTTTTTGAACACCTTTCAGTCACAAATATTAATTTTTCCAGTATTTCTTGTACCCACTCCTTCTCTTTTTAATTGATGATTGCGGAGCCTAAAGACTCCATTTTTCGAATAGGAAAGTGCGCATCTAAAAAGTTGTAAGTGTCTCTGGTATGCACATGCGTGCGCTGTCATGACAACAACGAAAAAGTTGACAACAGCAGTTCAACTGAGGGGTGGGTGGGGCAACAGTAGCACGCTGAACTGTCAAGTAATGTTGGTTTGGCTGCCTGAGGCACGAGGATATAGAGCGACCAACTTCTTTTTGAGCAAGCATTAATTATGCGTGACACAGTCTCAATTTGTGGGACGCGTGAATTTAGCTTCAAACGCTGTGCGTGCACGCGCTACGCGGGACGGGTGGTCACCCTAAATGACGGCCGAGTTGCGCATGCGTGTGCTAGTAAACACAGAAACTGCCGAACGGCGGTCTTTCGAATCAGCTTTGACCGCGACTCTGGAAGACTTGGAGTTAAGCTTTTCTCTGAGAAAAGAACAAGAACGGCACTGAAGTCATTCTTAAAAAGGAAAGATGTGTTCTGAGTTTTGCCGACCGGATACGGCGAAAGTTTAATCTGTCAACTTGCTCTGCTTCACCTTCGTTGCTCTGGTTGGTTGTAGTGCTATCCAATTGCGTGCACGCCGTGCAGAGGGAGTTTGAAAGACAACCGTTTATCCCGCCCCTCGGATTGAGCCCTGTCAATGGTGAGTTTCCAGACCAAACATCTTGATGTGGGTCTGGCTTGTCAGGCTAGGGAATTTGGAGGCCAAGTCAACACCTCAAACACGTTGTGCTCCTAAAACTCTTCCTAAACCATTTTTGCTCTGTGGTAGGGCGCATTATCCTGCTGAAAGAGGCCCCAGCCACCCGGGAATACCATTTCCGTGAAAGGATGTATGGTCTGCAACAATGCTTAGGTAGGTGGTACGTGTCAAAGTAACATCCACATGGATGGATGGCTGGACTCAAGTTTTTCCAGCGGAAGATTACCCAAAACCATCACACTGTCTCCGACAGCTTGCCAATTCTTCCCATAGTGCATCCTGATTCCATGTATTCCCCAGGTAAGCGACAAATATGCACCTGGCCAAACACAAAATGTAAAAGAAAAAGTGATTCATCAGAACAGGCCACCTTCTCCCATTGTTCCGTGGTTACGTTCTGATGCTTATGTGCTCACTGTTGTTGCTTTCGGCAGGTGGACATGGGTCAGCATGGGCACCCTGACTTGACGGTGGCTATGCAGCCCCATACGCAACAAACTGCGATGCACTGTGTATTCTGACACCTTTCTATCAGAACCAGTATAAAAGGTGTCATGAATTGAGAAATCCATTTTTCCTTCAACCAATCAGACCACAAGAGGTGTGATCAACAGGCAACTACCCATCACTTCTCTATCTGTCATCGTGTTAATCCCGCCAATAGCGCGCCAGGTGGATAAGCCAGTCTGTGATTGGTTCCCGTAAAAGTGTAATCAGTTGCAGCGCGAAATCAAATCCGCGGCAGATCATGCTGGGTTTACCCAGTCGATGTTGCCCACTTTGCAGTAGATGAGAGATAAATCCCTGTTTGTTTGATAAAGACATTTTACTAGCCCTTTGGGCAAATTATTCAGGTTGTTGTTTTCCCACACGCTTTCAAAACAATTCCTCATGTGTACTCACATTACTCACTTATCCAATCCTAGCCATGGGCGTTCACTTCCAAGTCTTCAGTGCCGAATGCCCATAAAAACAGAGCGTTTCATGAGAGAGGCTAAAAAACCATGGTAGAAAATAGCCTATGACTTATTCATTATGATGTTTTTGAATGTAAAAACCACGTGAACGTCAAAAGTTGACCTCAGACAACAGTATAAAAATATAAAAAGATCCAGAAACCATGACCTCTTTAGCTTCTTGAGCAATTTGAGCTACAGTAGCTTGTCTTTTGCTCCCCACCTGCATCAGTGAGCCTTGGCCGCCCATGATCCTGTCGCTGGTTCACCACTGTTCCTTCCACTTTTGATTTTGTGTACACACACACACACACACACACACACTTTCTCTCTTTTACACGTGCCGTCTCTCCCTCTGGTTGTTTGAGTTGAAATGAATAGCTGCTGTTCTTTGCGTTTAAACAAATCATTTGCACACATATTTTTTTTTTTTTTTTGTATCTGAAGCTATCAGCAACATTGAAAGCTCCAGTCTCTGTGTTTAACGTGAAAGCTTGTGTGATTCATATAACCAGCGTGAGAGTAGCCTGACGTAGTCATACTCAACTAATTCTAGTCAGAATATGAGTCTGACACTGCTCCATTGGGCTGTGATTATGGGGCGTGTTTCAACCGAACCCAGGAAGACCTCAATTTGGATAGACCTACAACCAATCAGAGCAATGAAGCGACGCATTACGCTAGTTGTCAAATGTCAACAGAGCTCAACTGCACAACGTTGCAGTTGCCAATTCCACGTTTTTTTCCGCGGGTTGTTTTCCATGTCCGCTTGTTGAAGCAACTATTATGTGATATATAGACACATTAATTTTAGCAGGCAACTTTGCCAAAGTAACACACATTTTACCACCAAACATAATTTTTTTCCAGAGACCTAAAAATTTTGTGGGTGGGGCTAATTTCGAGCGTAACGAGGCTGAACATGTTGGCATAGCAACGTGATACTTCCTGCCTGTGTGTCCTACGAAGGACGTCTTGTTTAATTCTGATTGAGGGCACTCTCCGTATACTGCATCCTACAAAGGATGTGTCCTCCGGAGGACGCAGCCTTCGAAATTTATCGAAATGAGACACAGCTAAAATGTTCACTTGCTGCCCCGCCCACTAACAGATGCCATGATGAAGAGATAATCAGTATTATTCACTTCACCTGTCAGATGTTATGCCTGATCGGTGTATACATGTATGCACATATCACATTCATATTTTATGACATTACATCATCACTTACAAATATTTAATAAATAAAGGAAACCTATTGCTTTGGTATATGATCTCCTAACCAAAGCAATGTTACTTTTATTAATATACATATTTCATAAAGTTAAACAAATGTTGCAACATTTGTCAACACTATTAGATACTTTTGTGATATACACAGGTGCGTGTACAAAATTATATTTATTTAGTAAATTTTCTGTCTAAGGAACTGAAACCATTATCCTCATATAAGAATTAAAGTGACTGCTCATTTTTCTATGAAGCCTACAAAAAAGGGAAATTTAAGAAAAAGAGCAGATGTAAAATAAAAAAATAAAAAATTGAATGAGAGAAAGAAAAAGGGTAAAAGCACAGTGGGAAATTGGATGACTATGTAAGTATTCACAGACAATGAATATGATTTTGCCAAGCAGATGGACTGACCTAGAGAAAGAAATATGGCAGTAATTGAAAGGCACAATCACAGTACAATGTGAAGTATTGTATTAACCTTCAAACAAACTATTATGTCTAATATAGAAGTTTTTGGGGGGATATTTCCCTATAAAGGAACCATTTCAAGGTGATTTATAAAAGCATTTCCAATGACATCAACATTTATAACCATAAGATCAATTGTCATGCATTTACAGCCCTGCACTGAATAGATAAGTGCACCTGATCTCATGGTCTATAGAAAGTTTTTCTTGTTTATTCAGATATAGGAGAAGCAGAGGCATATTGCGGCTGTGGCTATTGATAGTATTGATTGGTTCATGGTGTTGGTCCGTCACAGCCAATTGGGCAAACGAATTAAGAAAACGGGAACTTGGAGTTGCGGCCTGTAGAAAGAAATACTTTTGTATTCTATGAACACTTGTTCAGCAAACTGAATCTGCAAACCTAGACATTTTGCTGGTGTTAAATATAGATATAAAATATATATATTTGAAGAATTTTAGTAAGGGCAGACGGTGGTCTTACCAAACTCAGCATTTGTGCAAAAGTGCTACTTGACAATAAACAATATTAACAAAGGTTCGGGCCAAGTTCAAGCTTGAATCCCTCCCCCCGGACAGCATGCCAAATACGCATTTAAATTTACTGTATATAATTATATGTACGTGTGAACTTCCTGAAACAGCATTTGTGAAAGTAAAGAGTCTTTTACAGATCATATAGCTTTGAAATAAAAGTTATTCAGTCTATTATTCAGTTTGCACTGAAGAAGAATTGGTAACCTTTGGTCCATGCAAACCCAAGACTAACTGCCTTCTTGCTTAATTCACCATATTCATTATCAACTACTTCACATTTAATCAGAGTACAATGTTTCCATGAATTAATAATTATGTCCATGACAAATGCTGGCAAAATTAATAAACAATTAATGAACTGCTGTCAAAATTGAGTAAGTGGCTACATTTTATTTGATACAAATATCTCAAACTGTAACTATAATGGTAAAAGGCATGGCGCTGACTGATTAGAAAGAGTATACATTCCTCTGAGTGCATATAAATCTATTAGCTGAAGCCTTGGTTATTTCACTGAAGCATAATTGAATGTGTGTGAATGTGTTTATTAGCTGTACTCCTTTGATAGTAAGACTCTCTGATTGACTGGTATGCCAGGATTTTGTTTCTCCACATTATTTATTTTGTCATTTTCATTTTGGTAGCATTAATTATTATATTATCTTATCTTATCTTATCTTATCTTATCTTATCTTATCTTATCTTATCTTATCTTATCTTATCTTATCTTATCTTAAAAAGGATATAAAAAGGTGTCACAAAGGTTCAAGGTCCCTGTCTCCACAGTCAGAAATATAGTTAGAAAATGATGGGTCACAGTCCTTGTGAAGGAAAGATGTGGCAGGCCAAGAAAGATATCTTAATGGCAAAAGCGAAGAATCGTTAGAATTGTCACAGATAAACCACATAACACTTCTAAAGAGCTCCAAGAACATCTTGCTGCTGATGGTGTCATTGTACATCGTTCCACAGTCCAGCACCCTTTGCATAAGGAACAGCTCAATGGAAGAAAAAGCCTTTTCTGCGTACGGCCAGCAAGCAGAGTCGTTTGAGGTATGAAAAGGCTCATCTGGAAAAGCCAGAATCATTTTGGTATAATGTGCTGTGGACAGATGAAACTAAGATAGAACTATTTGGTCACAACCAGAAGTCCTTTGTATGGCGGAAAAAGAACACACTGTTCCAGGAGAAGAACTCGCTCCCTACTGTAAAATTTGGTGGTGGGTCCATCATGTTATGGGACTGTGTGGCAAGCACAGGTACTGGAAACCTTGGAAAGTTGATGGTCGATTCTTAAGAACAATGTTCAAGAATCAGTCAAGAGGCTGAAGTTACACCGGGGTTGGTTGTTTCAGCAGGACAATGATCCAAAGCATTGCTCCGAAAATACCACAAAATTCATGCACAGGCACAGATACAATGTTATTGAATGGCCATTCCAGTCCCCAGACTTGAATATCATCGAAAATCTATGGAATGATTTGAAGCAAACATCAAACATGACGGAACTGGAGACATTTTACAAGAAAGAATGGTCCAAAATACCTGCAACCCGAATTCAGGGACTTATCAGTATATAGGAAGTGACTACAAGCTGTTATTTTTAGCAAAAGGGGGCTCTACTAAATTTGAATGTGATAATTCCATTGGGGTGGCCACATTTTGCACCTGTCTGTTTTTGTTATGACTCAAATTGTATTGTTTCTGTTAATTTAATAAATGTTATTTCAGAACGGAAATGTTATGCTTTTATAAGGTATATATTGTAGCCCAATATAGCCAATCGCCTTTGTGACTTCGAAAGTCCAGCAGATTGTAAACTGAAATTATGATAATTAATCAGGGTTCACTGTGCAATTTTGGCCACGATTTGGCCGTCTGAGAAAAAAATTGCGAATCCTAAAAGATTCCTCTTATCCTAGGCTAAAATCTTCAATCTTTGATCTTTAGTTTGACATGTTCACCGGCAGCCGATTAATGATCACTGCGATCAAATTTTACCTTAGACAAAATTCTGGCAGTGTCAGAAGACTTGCCACACAATCCTGCAGTGTGACTTCTTCTACTACAACCTTCAAATATCTCGGTTTTTCAAGACAAACTATGACCAAAACGAGAGCTAGAGATTTCTTTGTAGCCACCATTTCAGTCCCTCGTGTGATGCAGCTCACTGGTGAGCAAAAATCCCAGAACCACAAAGGAGGACCTAGTGAATGACCTGCAGAGAGCTGGGACCAAAGTAACAAAGGCTACCATCAGTAACACGCTACGCCGCCAGGAACTCAAATCCTGCAGTGCCAGACGTGTCGCCCTGCTTAAGCCAGTACATGTTTAGGCCTGTCTGAAGTTTGCTATAGAGTATTTGGATGATCCAGAAGATGACTGGGAGAATGCCATATGGTCAGATGAAACCAAAATAGAACTTTTTGGTAAATACTAAACTTGTCAGGACTCTGAATTGACCTTCGATACATGTCTTGTCTTTGTGCTCTGAGTATGGTTTCACTAATAATAAACATACATTTCCATAAAGCATGCATATTTATCCATACCCATGTTTATTAGAGTATTAAAAACTGGAAAAATTCATTTAAGGTACATTCAGAGATTCGTCACATATTTTAATCGATTGCCAGCTCTAATAGTGAGATTTTGAGTTAAAACCCCCCAAGGGCATTGAAGATGAAGCATGGCTGAGTCTTTTAGCATGACAATGATCCCAAACACACCACCCGGGCAATGAAGGAGTGGCTTCATAAAAAGCATTTCAAGGTCCTGGAGTTTCCAGATCTCAACATAGAAAAACTTTGGAGGGAGTTGAAAATCTGTGCTGCCCAGCGACAGCCCCAAAACATCACTGCTCTAGAAAAGATCTGCATGGAGGAACCTTGTGGAAAAACGTTTGACCTCTGTCATTGCCATCAAATGGTATAACCAAGTATTGAGATTAACTTTTGTTATAGACCAAATACTTATTTTCCACCATAATTTGCAAATAAATTCTTTAAAACTCAGACAATATAATTTTTCTGGATTTTGTTCCACATTCTGTCTCTTATAGTTGAAATCTCTCATCTTTTTAAGTGGGAGAACTTGCACTTGGGAAGGATATTAACCTGAAGAATGATCTTGTGTTCTTAGAGATGACGTCCTAGACCCCATGCTCCTCACAACCTTCCATAAAGTACACCCGCATCGCCCAGCACTTTGTGGAAGGTCAACAAAACCATTTTGTTACAATATTAAGGCCCTATCACACTGGACGCGATTTTGACGTGCGAATAATTTGCGCAATGTTTTTTTTTCTCGATCAGCTGTTTGTGTAATGAGCGCTTCAACACCGAACGTGAATGTGCTGAGGCGAAAAAAAACATTTATTTTTTTCGTTTCGATGTTGATTTTTTGTTACTCTAGCAGCGACAAAAACGGCTTCAACCAATCACATAAAAGGAACCAAAGGTGACGAAATGTCCAGTTGATGTCACAAGCTATTCAATCAACTTTAACCTTTGCCAGGCATGGCATTTCTCATGAGATTACAACTGTAAGCTGTATAGCTGCAGCTGTGTTTGCCCACTGCATGATATAGACAGCAATAACTTAACTTATAAGTTAGTATAATAACTTATAAGTTATTACCTTTTATAAATAGTTGATTTTTTTCTAAACATTGTGTCCGCGATTATGGAAAGTGAACGTGTAGCCATCAGTAGGCTACGTCTGTGGCACTGAAATGTTTACATGTGACTCGACTGGAAACACCTGCTCGGATCGATTGATTCCCTGAAGTGCGCGGTTTGTCTCGTCAGATGCGCTGCCGTCTCTGGAGAAGATCCTCAAATTGTCTCACAGACTTTAGAAAGTAAGTGCAGAACCGGCCATGATAAAGTTTTAGCTCCTGTTCAAGATTAGCATCCTCCCCTTCAGACTCTGTTCTTTAAGACTGGCTGCAACCAAAACCTTTCTCTCGGTCCTTTAAATAAAATGAAAAGCTCGCCCGGTGTGAAAGGACCTTTATACATGTACAGTGTACACACACATGAATCGCATTTTTTAAATATAATCAATTTTTAATATTTAGGAAACATCTTGTGGCAATCCAATGGTGGAGAAAGGAGCCAATGAACAAAGAAGAAGGTCCAAACTAGGAAAAGTAATCAACTGTGAGTACATGTAACTGTGAGTAACCTGTTTACACTCCAAGCATGGAATCACTCACAGCTGTAGCCAATAATGACCCAATAGAGGTCAGTATAAATCTGGGAACTGTGCTTCACTTGGGTGTGAATGGTCCTGGGTGCAGACAACCCCAGGATGGGGCACAGGAGCCAAAGGAGGCCTAGAGTGGCCTAGTGTTCAAGCAGACGAGGAGAACACGGCTGTTACAGATACCCCAGACCGGGAAGAACCTAAGTTCCAGTTTAGATTCCTTTTTGCCGTCATCAGTTCTTGGTTAAATAAAAATGTATGTTAATCCAGCCTCTGCCTCTCTTGTGGTTGTGTTTTGTGGCAGCTTAAACCTCTCCTTCCACTGGGGACGTGTCACAGATGGTGGAGAATGCGGGCATAGCGGTCAGTGCTTGAGTTGCCACAAAACTAGACCCAGAGAAGGACAAAATGAAAGAGGCAATTAAGGCCTTGTTGACCAGTCAGGCCAAACAGAGAGAGGAGCTAAGTGTCCTTAGGGAGGCTGTTACGACCATATGTCAAGTCATGTCCAACCCCAGAGCCCCGCAAGACCCAGTGCGGGTCCTCACTAAGCAGACTCCAGAGGATGATGTGGAAGCTTACTTGGAGGTATTTGAAAGGACAGCAGTCAGAGAGAAGTGGCCTGAAGGAGACTGGGGTGCAATGTTGGCTCCTTTTTTGACTGGGGAGGCCCAGAGGGCCTGTCAAGATCTGTCTGTTAGAGAGGCAGCTGATTATGGAAAGTTAAAGAAGGCCATCTTGGCTCATTATGGGCATAGCCTCCCGGCTCGGGCGCAATGTTTTCATGCATGGACTTTTGATTCAACCCAGCCAGTGAGACCTCAGATAGCCACCTTGACCCGACTGACTAAGGCCTGGCTCAGCTCCGGAGATGGCCCCTCGTGGGTGGACAGAATAGTGTTAGATCAGTGCATTCGTTCTCTTCCAGCTGAGGCTAAGCACTATGCAGCGCAAACAAGCCCCACTGATGTGGCGACTCTGATAGCGCTGTTGGAAAACCACCAGGTGACAATGGAGGTAATGAAAGTTAATCGTCAGGATCCACCAAGAATGGGCTGCCCTAGCACCAGAGGAGGGGGGCCACTGAAGAACCAGAACGAGTTTCAGGTGATAAGGTCAATCATGCCAACCCAGCGCCAAAACCCATCTCCCTGGCAGCCCCTCAGCAACCACAACCCACAAAGGTGTTACTCATGTGGACAGGAAGGTCACCTCTCCTGGGGCTGCCCAGGAAAATAAGAATCTATGCCCTCAGCAGACTCCAGCAGTAAGGCTTGCCACTATGGAACAACCTGTTGGACGCGCCAGGCGTCTACAGCTCCCCGCATCCCAGTGAGGCTGACCAACCAAGACACAGAAGCCCTACTTGATTCAGGAAGTATGGTTACCTTAGTTCGGCCAGAATTTGCACGGGGCCAGAAAGGTCCCCCCATTGTGGTGTCTTGTATTCATGGAGATCAAAAAAGCTACCCCACAGTACAGGTAGAGATGGTCACTCCTAGAGGAGTATGCACTTTCAGAGCTGGGGTGGTCAACAGCCTGCCAGTACCAGTCTTGGTAGGTAGGGACTGCCCAGTGTATGAGCGATACTGGCCTATATTCAACCGAAACCCCCTTGGAAGGCCTAAAAGTCAAGTAAAGCCAAGTCCCAAGAAACCCCAGCTCCTCCGAGCTTTGGCAGCACCCTCAGACCTGGAATCAGAGCGTGAATCAGTAATCCTAGAAAGAGGAGAAGTAAATGACCAATCAGAAAAGGGAACCAAGAATCCCACCACGAGTGAAGTCTTTTTTGAGTTTCCCAAAGCAGAAGTTATCGAAAGTGACCGCCCGGGGCAGTTTGGAACCGCTCAGCTGCAAGACCCCAATCTCGAACAGGCTTGGAGAAGCATCAAGGTGGCTGATGACCAGTTACTAGAGGGGGTAAGTGAATTAACCTATCCTCATTTTGCTGTTAAAAATACTTTACTTTACCCGGGTCATTAAGCTTGAAGATGAGGTTGTTAAACAGCTGTTGGTGCCTAAATCCTATATCTCCCGTGTTTTGTACTTAGCTCACTCCCAACTCCTGGGTGCCCACCTGGGGACAGAAAAGACATATGAATGAATTCTGAGGAGGTATTACTGGCCCGGGGTGAAGCGAGCTGTTGAAGATTATTGCAGACAGTGTGCAACCTGCCAGAAGACCAGCCCCAAAGTAAACTATCGCAACCCATTGGTACCTTTACCCATTATCGATATCCCCTTTCACAGAACTGCAATGGACATCCTGGGGCCACTTCCCAAATCTAGCAAGGGCCATAGATACATTCTCGTAATCCTGGATTATGCTACCCGGTATCCAGAGGCCATACCCCTGCGGGCAGAAACTGCTAAAGCAGTGGCCAGAGAGACGTTCCAACTGTTTAGCCGAGTGGGCATTGCAGAGGAGGTTCTAACCGACCAGGGTACCTGTTTCATGTCCAAAGTCCTGAAATAAATGTGTAAACTGTTAAAGGTGAGCCAGATTCGTACCTCTGTTTATCATCCTCAAACTGACGGGTTGGTTGAGAGGTTTAATCAGACCTTAAAACAAATGTTGAGGAAACTGATTGAGGTGGATGGGAAAAACTGGGATCAGTTGCTCCCCTATGTTCTATTCTCCATTAGGGAAGTTCCACAGAGCTCCACAGGATTTTCGCCATTCAAACTCCTCTACGGACGAAGGCCCAGGGGGTTGATGGATATTGCCAAAGAGGTCTGGGAGAACCAACCATTGCCACATCGCCCGGTGGTGGAACATGTAGAGCAGATGCACCAGCGGATGACTCAGGTATGGCGAGTTGTTAGAGAACACATGAAACAGGCTCAAGAAGCCCAAGCACGAGTATACAACAGAGGGGCCCAACTAAGAGAATTTCAACCCGGAGAAAAAGTCATGGTTTTGGTCCCCACTCACGAATGCAAGTTTCTGGCTAAGTGGCATGGGCCATTTGAAGTGGTTGAACGAGTAGGTCCAGTGAACTATAAGGTGAGGCAGCCTGGTAGGCGTAGGGTCCTCCAGACCTATCATGTGAATCTACTCAAGAAGTGGTGCGATCCCGCACAATGTCTCCTCTCCACCCTTCCCTCTAAAGGCGCTTCCCAAGTACCCATGGAAGTGGAAATGGGAACCCAACTAACCCCAAACCAGAAACAAGACCTCAGAGAGTTGGTAAGCCAACATGCAGATGAATTCTCCCTACTTCCAGGTCGAACCACAGTGGTGTACCATGACATAGTCACAGAACCTGGGAAAAAAGTGAGACTAAAGCCCTATCGCATTCCAGAAGCCCGAAGAGAAGCAATTTGTGAGGAAGTAAGGAAGATTTCAGAGTTAAACATCACTGAGGAGTCCAACAGTGCATGGTCGAGCCCAATTGTTCTGGTCCCCAAGCCTGATGGCAGTGTAAGATTTTGTAATGATTTTAGAAAATTAAATGAAATCTCACGCTTTGATGCTTATCCTATGCCCAGAGTTGATCAACTCATCGAGCGCCTGGGGCCAGCCCGTTTCGTATCTACTCTGGACCTGACTAAGGGATACTGGCAGGTCCCCTTAACAGACCAGGCTAAAGAAAAGACAGCATTTTCCACTCCTGAGGGGCTATTTCAGTACCGGGTTCTACCGTTTGGGGTCCATGAGGCACCCCCGACTTTCCAGAGAATGATGGACAAGATCCTTCGACCCCATCAGGAATATGCAGTGGCCTAGCTTGATGACATTGTTGTTCACAGTGCTGACTGGTCTTCCCACTTGAAAAGGCTGAATGCTGTTCTAAAGGCCCTCCAGGGGGCGGGGTTAACAGCCAACCCAACAAAATGTAAACTGGGATTAGAAGAAGCATAATATCTTGGTTTTACCATAGCACGTGGTAGTGTGAGACCTCAGAAAAGAAAGACAGACACTATTTCCCAGTGGCCGAGACCAGTAACCAAGAAACAGGTAAAGACATTCCTGGGTCTAGTTGGGTATTACCGGCAGTTTATCCCAAACTTTGCAACCCTTGCTGGCCCCCTACATGACCTGACCAAAAACCACCTTCCTCACCATGTTGTCTGGTCCTTTGAAGCAGAAATGGCCTTTTCCGCTCTTAAGCTAGCCCTGGATGGGAATCCAGTCTTGGTAACCCCTGAATTCCAACAACCTTTCATTGTCCAGACGGATGCTTCCGAAACGGGCTTAGGAGCCGTTCTCTACCAGCTGAGACACGGAGAAGAACATCCTATTACATTCATCAGTCGTAAATTACTCAAACACGAACGTAATTATTCTACTGTGGAGAAAGAGTGCTTGGCCATCAAGTGGGCCCTGAAAAAGCTGTGAAATTACTTGCTGGGAAGAGAATTCACCCTTGTTACTGACCACGCTCCTTTAAAATGGATGTCCACTGCGAAGGATTCTAATGCTCGTGTCACCCGTTGGTTTCTGGATCTACAGGACTTCTGCTTCAGAGTGGAACATCGAGAAGGTAAACTTCAAGGTAATGTGGTTGCCCTATCCCGGAGAGAGGAGTGCCTATGGTCTGTCGCTCCTGGCAACAGCCTAGAGCTGAGGGGGGGAATGTGTGGCAATCCAATGGTGGAGAAAGGAGCCAATGAACAAAGAAGAAGGTCCAAACTAGGAAAAGTAATCAACTGTGAGTACTTTCACCTGTTTACACTCCAAGCATGGAATCACTCACAGCTGTAGCCAATAATGACCCAATAGAGGTCAGTATAAATCTGGGAACTGTGCTTCACTCGGGTGTGAATGGTCCTGGGTGCAGACAACCCCAGGACGGGACACAGGAGCCAAAGGAGGCCTAGAGTGGCCTAGTGTTCAAGCAGACGAGGAGAACACGGCTGTTACAGATACCCCAGACCGGGAAGAACCTAAGTTCAAGTTTAGATTCCTTTTTGCCGTCATCAGTTCTTGGTTAAATAAAAATGTATGTTAATTCAGCCTCTGCCTCTCTTGTGGTTGTGTTTTGTGGCAGCTTAAACCTCTCCTTGCACTGG
This sequence comes from Pseudorasbora parva, assembly GCF_024679245.1. Lineage (NCBI taxonomy): Eukaryota > Metazoa > Chordata > Actinopteri > Cypriniformes > Gobionidae > Pseudorasbora > Pseudorasbora parva. The sequence goes on from NC_090175.1 coordinate 20,739,908, forward strand.
GGACGTGTCACAGTCTATATTTGATCTAATCTATTCAAGGACAAGGAAATATGTTACTTATGATATTTGCACCAATTAGATTATTACAGACTACACAAAGTCACAAATATCACTGCAACTGTATGGATAGATTGGCAGTCTGATGGGTGTAATTATGCAAACGATCCTCTTTCAACCGAGAACAGGCCACAACACCTCAAGCAAAGAGACAGAAAGAGAGAAGCAAATCATCTTTTATTCATTGCATCATGCAAGCTAAGTCTCAGTCTCTCACAAACCATGAGATTAAAAAAAGACAACACGCTTTGTTTAAAACAGACAGAAAAAAACACCAACACTGCACTTTAGTGCACAGACAGTGACCCCATAGTTCATTCAGTACCACTTTATAATTCAAACCTATTTACTTGGAAAAAATGAAGAAGATAGTATATGAAAATGCAGGTAAGAGCTACACTGTGTTCAAACAGACTCAGCATTATATAGAAAAGTGGGTAATTTCTAAAACAAAACAAAAAATATCCATGATTGCCAGTAGAAATTTGAGCACAAGTCTGGATTTCAATGCTTAAGCATAAAACTGCTATCTCTTTCTCTTCCTCTGTCTCATCCATTGTTTATGTGGAACCTGAAGCCAGTTCACCTCTGCTGAATCTCCAGGGTGCTCAAAGTCCTGATGCAGTGATCTTTTAAGGGCTACACAAATGAAAGGACTCTCAACTAAAGCGGAGCACTGAAATTTACACCATTATCAACATTATAACAAGACAACCCTCATCCCAGAAGGTACTTCATTGATGAGCATTACAGTAATGATGGGAAAATGTTCCAGGTGCTGCAATAATCTTCATCATCATGACCACTTCTTAATCACCACTGCTTGATACTTTCTATTTGACTAGGTGCTGATTTCAAGGGCAGAGTAAAACAGGGGAGATGTAAAATTGCTCAATTTCAGCCCAATGAGAATGGGAGAATTGTTGAAAGAATCAATAAGTGACAGGCTAAGGGCTTTGGCCCTGGCTTAAGTATCTCAGAAGTGAGAGAATGAAAGAGGAAAGAAAGTATAGTAGAGCAGTTTAAGAACAAAACATAGAGTTCTTAGAGAAAAGTAACCCAGCAACTCTCGATGGTGCAATCAATTGTTGACATCTCACAAGTTGTATATATGTGGATACAAATAAAGCGGTAAGATATTCTTTTGCCCCGACCAAAATCCTGACTGATGCTCACATATAAAATATATTCGATCATACAGATTCATACTACCTTTCTGTAAACAGACACTTTTTATACAGATTTTTTTTAATGTATCAGTAAGCAGACTATGAGTACTAGCTTTGAGACAAAAAATTGCATGTGACCTCTTTCCATCACACACACACACACACACACACACACACACACACACACACACACACACACACACACACACACACACACACACACACACACACACACACACACACACACACACACACACACACACACACACACACACAAAATCAACCCTCATCTCTATTCCTCTGTCACCAAGGTGTAGTAGAGAGTGAAGTGGAGAACTGAGTAAAATAAATGAGAGCGAGATAGAGAGAATGTGAAATGTTGTTTGATCATGAATAGTTCAGTTGCTCAGAGGCAGTATTCAAAAACTTCAAGATTATCTTCAGTATTATATTATAATAACTGTATTATATATATATATATATATATATATATATATATATATATATATATATATATATATATATATATATATATACAAACTAACCTATACTATAGGCTATTACTCAAACCATTCCAAAACCTATATTGCTGTAAATACTAATTCTGAATAATCATCACTCTTTTCCATAAAACAACAATGACTGACAAAACTAATAAAAGTACTTCATATAAGGTTTTTTCAAGCATGTTTTGTAAAATATCTTCCAGAGATTGAGATTTTTGTTTACAAAATGCATCTCTTGACATACTCAATAATGAAAACAAATGAACAACAAAAAAACATTTGCAGACAAAATTTACTTTGTAATGCACACAAAGATCCGTTTTGTGGACCAAATGCATTCGAAATCTGAGCATTTTGTGTGCAAAATGTAATTTTCTGCAATAAAAGATGCACTATACTTTTGCATTTTTTATTATTATTATTATTATTATTATTATCATTATTTTTAATACACTCACCTAAAGGATTATTATGAACACCATACTAATACTGTGTTTGACCCCCTTTCGCCTTTAGGAGTGCCTTCAATTCCACGTGGCATTGATTCAACAAGGTGCTGAAAGCATTCTTTAGAAATGTTGGTCCATGTTGATAGGATAGCATCTTGCAGTTGATGGAGATTTGTGGGATGCACATCCAGGGCGCGAAGCTCCCAATCCATCACATCCCAAAGATGCTCCATTGGGTTGAGATCTGGTGACTGTGGGGGCCATTTTAGTACAGTGAACTCATTGTCATATTCAAGAAACCAATTTGAAATGATTTGAGCTTTGTGACATGGTGCATTATTCCGCTGGAAGTAGCCATCAGAGGATGGGTACATGGTGGTCATAAAGGGATGGATATGGTCAGAAACAATGCTCAGTAGGCTGTGGCATTTAAACGATGCCCAATTAGCACTAAGGGGCCTAAAGTGTGCCAAGAAAACATCCACCACACCATTACACCACCACCACCACCAGCCTGCACAGTGGTAACAAGGCATGATGGCTCAACAGAAATCGAGACTCATCAAACCAGGCAACATTTTTCCAGTCTTCAACTGTCCAATTTTGGTGAGCTTGTGCAAATTGTAGCCTCTTTTTCCTTATTGTAGTGGAGATGAGTGGTACTCGGTGGGGTCTTCTGCTGCTCTTCTATCAGCTTGAATCATTCGGCCCATTCTCCTCTGACCTCTAGCATAAACAAGGCATGTTTGCCTTTTCATACCATTCTTTGTAAATCCTAGAAATGGTTGTGTGTGTAAATCCCAGTAACTGAGCAGATTGTGAAATACTAAGACCGGCCTGTTTGGCACCAACAACCATGCCATGCTCAAAATTGCTTAAATCACCTTTCTTTCCCATTTTGACATTCAGTTTGGAGTTCAGGAGATTGTCTTGACCAGGGCCACACCCCTGTAGTGACTGGGCCATGTATATTAATACATTAAATTAGCTCAATAGGGAATTATGGGGATTAATATTTAATTATTTATTAATAATCATAACTGGTTATGATCAAACAATAAATCTTCAAATCACCCAATAGGACATACCTAACCTAGGTATTTAAGCAATATAAATTTGGTTAACAACAATGGATTGCAATTAACGAATATATATTAAATCATTACAGAATAACCTTTAAAGAATTAATTCAAAAGTCATCTGATCCGTTCTTTTAACGAACGATCAGTACAATCTCTTATCAACTCTCAAAGCTTTTATTCTTTCTATCAAATCTCTGGGAAAGTTACTCTTCTGGCCACAAAGAATAAACTTTCCGAGCTATTGGGATATTAGTTAAAGTATTCAAAGATACTCATGAGAGCTGTAGCTAGATCTGAACATTAAAGTGACTTATGTCTTGTGAGCAGTAACAATGACAATTAAACATGGATGCAATGGTTTTAATAATTGATACTACGAATACATACGACTAGATAAAGAATACATGTATATACAGAATAACGACAGGTAACGAAATAGGAAAGGAGAAAGAAGAGAAAGGAAGGGTTCAGAATGGCATTTCACAAACATTACTACAGAGAGCCAGCAAAAAACAATATCACCTTAAACAGGGTTACTTGTCTTAAACGCATCTAAATTTCGATGGAATTTATACTTGCATGGGTTGCTTTGTGTTGAGTATAAAAGAATGCGTGTGAGTCCTCTCAGAGTGTTCTGTGAGCTGGAGCGCTCTCTCTCAGTTCTTCCAAGTGATCGGGTCTCCGATCAGCGGGAAGTTTGAAGGTAGTTTGAAAGTGAATGTTGCCAAAAGGAGAGGAAGGTTTCCTTCGAAGTTGTGGAAGTTCCTTGACCGCTGAGATGGTGTTCAGTGCCTGTCCGCCTTTGTCCAAGGACTGAGTAGCGGAGCGCACTGACTTCAAAGGAAACAACCACTCTGACTTCACCTCCTAGCCGGGGCCGAAGCCTCACGGCAAGAGGTGAGCCGGCTTCAGAGGACGGGAGGAAAGGTCCAAGGACGAGTAGAGAAGAGACCATTTGTCTTTTAAAACAATTAATTCACACCCCTTCTGGGTTAGTTTACCCAATCCAGGGGGTGAATTCTGAGCAGGAAAAATTCTCTTTGTCTCTGTTTACGACCTACTTTGCATGTTTTATCAGGTGTCGTAAAGGGTGTCGATTTTATACAGTTTTACTCCCAAGTTTGCTAAACGTATTAATGATACATTTCATGCTCCTATTCTGTGATTGATTCCGTTGATTAAGACAAAGAGAGAGGAATATTTAGATATCAAACACGTTATGGCTGGGAGATATTAAAGCAGAGATACATTCTTACACAGGAATACAAGCATTTAAAATGAACTTACATTGTTTATACATCATGACTATGTTGGTATGACATAGGGAGCATACATACACACAATGATACCTCATATACAGTCTGGAATAGTTTTAATTAAAGCTTCATAAGGAAAGTGTGTGTGTGTGTGTGTGTGTGTGTGTGTGTGTGTGTGTGTGTGTGTGTGTGTGTGTGTGTGTGTGTGTGTGTGTGTGTGTGTGTGTGTGTGTGTGTGTGTGTGTGTATTGGGAAGAGTCTCGGGCGTCTCTCTGTCTGAGAGAATGTGAGGTGGAAACAGGGTTCAAGTCATGTGACCAGATAACAATCTGATTGAAGTTTTCACAGTTTTCCAAAGATGCTGCCTGTCTCATTTCATCTGGGTCATAAAAACTGTCTGAGGTGTCAACTTCTCCAGAATCGTTGGCATCGGGCCCCTAATTTATATGTGGCTAAAAGCTATCTCTACCCTAAACATCAGAATTGACTCATCTTTGATCCTGATGAGAGAGACTCCAGACGCTACACCCCTAAATGCATTGAAGCAACTGCCATGTGATTGGTTGATTAGATAATTGCATTAATGAGAAATTGAACTCCACCACCCTGACATCTACATGATTTACAATCTAACAAAAAATCTACATGATTTCATCACCTGTGCACCAAAACCCAGATAACCAAGCATACCAATCCCCCAGAAAAGTTAAATAAAATGGGAATGATTAAATGGTCACGTAGGTGTTGTTGTATCTACTTAAAGTGATTTAGTTGAACACAGATGATTGGTTTATCAGCTGTGACAGAGAGTTTTCTGTCTTGTACAGTTGGCAGTAAAGATAAGCCTTATCATGTTCTGCAACGTGCTAATCCTTCTCCATGCTGATGATCTGTCTGTCTTCCTCTGTCCTTAACCACACTGAAGAACAGAGCTTTAGGTTGCTTTCAGATATATTGTGAAATAGTGTTTGTCTTGATATCCTTCACATAAACGTCGCACACCTGTGTGTGATAGGTGCGTAGGAGAGCAGGACAAATAAGTCCTATTATCATCAATTGGAAAGGAGAAGTCCCGCACACTATCAACTTGCAATTAAAAGGATTTATTGTTTCATAGCAACGTTTCGATCTTGCGATCTTCCTCAGGCAATGCCTGAGGAAGATCGCAAGATCGAAACGTTGCTATGAAACAATAAATCCTTTTAATTGCAAGTTGATAGTGTGCGGGACTTCTCCTTTCCAATTGATTGTCTTGATATCCTGACATGTACAACACAATTGTGAGAAATTTGTAAGCCCGGCCGTTATCTGAATCTTTTCTATTTGTTTATTTTGTTGCACGAATGGCTTCAAAATTAATCTAAACTTAATTCTTAAGGACTTATTTAAGAAAAGACAGATTGATGTGAACAGTGACACTATATTATATAATGAGTATATTATAATGAACACTATCATTATATTAATGTAACCATTTTTTAACATCCAAGTTAACGTTTTGGAAACCATTAAGTTATTACAATTTCCCAAAACACAAACTGTGGCAGAGCATGATAACAAATCCCATAATATAAGTGCATATTGTTTACAGTCAACACAATATACCAACAGGATTTCCATTCAATGGCTGTGCAGCAATTACGGCAGATGGAATGTAATAAGATGCCAAAATAACAAGGCGGCAGTTACTGACTAGAGTGGGAGTCCTTACAATGGGAATCCTCATACAAGTCATCACACCGATGCCGACTGGGAATAAACCGGAAAACAAAGCCATGGTTGTGATACACTGCATGTAAATGAAAAACTTTTACATTCACAGCAACTTGTTTGATTACACTGGTAATTGTGAGATGGCCCATTCTAAAGCACTTCTAATAAACTACATGTCCTCTCTTTCAAAACCTATGAATATTAATTACTCTGCTGTCTTACGAGACTTGTAACATTCAAATAGAGCCAGATAATTGCTTTATAGCAATATGCATTGTGCAAAATGAAATATAAATGAAAATAAAATCCATAAGTACACAAACAAATGTTAGACAATCTGGAACACCATGAAGAACCTTGAACCATCAACAGAATCTTTTCATTTCACAAAAAGGTTCTTTATTGTGGAAATGGGTTCTTCAGGTTCTTAAAATCAAAACAAATGTTTATTTTAAGAAATGTTCACTGAAAGGATATTTTGCGGACCCAAAAATGGACCTTGCTGCAAAAAACATTTTGGAATCTTTATTTAAGATTTAAGAGTGAACTCAAGAAGTATCCCTTAAATTAGATTTTGTTCTCCTTTAGGCATCAGTTCATACTGAGAAAAGATACATCTATGACCCTGGAGAAGATGTATTTCTGCTCCTGACTGAAGAACTGAGCATCATTCGGTCAGAATGACTTCCTGTGCTTCAGGTCTGTTGGCCTGAGGCGTAGTGGTGTCAGCTATATAGAGAGAAAAAGTATGTGTTTGTGTTTGTGCTTGGAAGCTTGTCAAGGAACTCACTCTGCTGGCTTTCAGGTAAGTCAGTGTCACACAGAGTGAGTGGGTCAGCATAACATGGTGAGAAATGCTGCGTGAGCTCGCCCTGAGACTCCGAATAACCATGACAACGACTGGATTTCATCAAGATAATAAAAAATAAAATATTCCAATATGGCAGCTGCAATGTCATTAACTCCAACAATAATGTCCATGTGCAGCTTTAAAGCCATGCCGTGGTTAGGTTTGCTGAACCCAGTGGCAAGGCAGTAAAACAAGATGGTTCCTATGAGTCTGCGGTCTGGCACTGAACTTATAAAACCTGCCATGTCTTCATAGCTCACATTGACACCTCATTCGGCTATTGCTGCTACCTGCTGTGACGCGCTGACATGACTACAGCAAGAACAGACGGCACAGATGGGAACTTTGTGTGTGTGTGTGTGTGTGTGTGTGTGTGTGTGTGTGTGTGTTTTTGTGACTGCGTCCATGTGAGTTTGATAGAGAGTCATGTGTGGCTTGTACGTTTTGTATAAGGTGTTGCCATGTCAGCTCTCAGCCCTGACACTGTTATAAGACTAAGGACAGATTCTGGAAAAAAGAGGGTTTGCCCTTGAACGACTGTTCTAAATGTGTGGGTTGTTTTCCCCTGCGCACACAAGCTACATTATCAGACACATGATACAGTAAGGTATATCATTTCTTTGCATAAACATGGCAGCCGATAGACCTATACATAGCCAGTGATTAGTAAGCATGTTCATATGAAAAAAGAGAAGCTTTGATATCATATTACATTCATTCATTCTCCAATCCACTTATGGGTGATATCATATTCCAAAAAAAAAAAAAAAAGATTTACATGTTGCAATATGTCTGTGTCAGGCAAACAAGGTAAGTGGCAGAGGACAGTTCTTTATTTAAGCAGAGACTGGACAAGAAGCAGGAGTGAAGCAATAGTGAGTATATCGGCAGTCAGTTGAAAACTTAGCTGATGGGTAATTCTTTCTGATTGCAGATGAAGATAGAGCACAAGAGACTGGAGAACCTAAAATAGGAGAAGACTGGTGACAGAAGACAGATGACTGAAGACAGAAGAGGATGAAAGTACAGGTAGGTAGTCGGATTAGCGTATGGTAGGTACGACGAGACCAGACATTGAGGTGAGGATGGTGACTGGTAGTGTTGATGAGGAACTACAGGGAATCAGTATTCTGTTGATTGGGTGATGGCACAAACTGAGCAGCCCTTAACATATCAGGAGACATCCTGGGTCATCGTGGGCCACCAGTAGCGACTGCAAAGGAGTGAGAGGGTTCGCTGGCTGTCTGGGTGTCTAGAGCCCAGAGAAGTCCACGAGGGACAAACGCAAAGCGGAGGGGACCTCTGGATCAGACTTGGAGCGTGTGGCTTTGGCGATCTGATCGCCAAGCGACAATAGGACTTATATCATGGCTGGAGGGGGAACTGGTTTAGGAAGACATGATTCGGGTTCCAGATGGTGCAAACAGGAGAGGGCATTGGCCTTGCAGTTCTTGTAATCAGGACGTTAGGTGAAAATGAAATTGCATTGCGTGAAGAAGAGAGCCTACTGGGCTTGACAGGGATTGAGTCTCTTTGCATTACAGATGTACTCAAGGTTAGGGTGATCAGTAATGAACTCAAACTAATGGTTAGCTTCCTTCGGCAAATTTCTCCAATCTTCAAGGGCGTGTTTGATCACCAAAAGCTCACAGCTGCCAATGTAGTAATTGCACTCCGCCGGGGACAGCTTCTTGAAGTAGAAGGCACATGGATGGAGGCGTGGGGGATCGCCCTGCCGCTGTGACAATACAGGCCCTACCCTGTTAGTGGAGGCGTCCACTTCCACCACAGCATTTGTTTAGCTGACCACTATAGGTGTCTGTTTATTTATTGTAAAACTACCCCAACCATATTAAACACAAAGCGCACTTCTTCATTCAAAATGCACTACTATTCCATTGTTGTTTCGTTTGCTACTGCTACCGTTTAGTTGCATATAATAGTCCATAAACCAAATCATGTCCTCATAAACCACATGTAAACACACAAATGTTGACAAGCGGCTAAATACAGTTACAGTAGCCTACCACATAGAGACGTCCTGCTGTTGGCTTCAGTTCAATTTCAGCCTCAGGATCAGATTCTGGATCATGTATTAGTTGAATCTGATTGATAGCCATGGGTTACTTAGGATAACGTTTTCTTTTCCGTTTTCTTTTCCATGTTTGAGGATGTCACAGCTTTCAGACGCTCTCAATGCAATATTTGCACGCACTTGTGATTCTTTAGCTCTGCCCACAGGATACGCCTCCATTTCTTCCCAGAAAGACTCAGTACAGCCTATCTTTGTTTTATTAATATAATAGAACTAAAGATTTTTTGGAGATGAAGGAGGCAATCGTCTGCAGGGCGGAGTTTCTGCTTTACTAGTTTAGGGAACAATCATGCTAATGAGAATGTGAAATATCATATTTGATATGGGCATGGCTTCTGACGTCACACTTGGATGTGGGCCGGGTTTGGAAGTCCACCGCAGACTGCAGCAAAACTCTTCTCGATCTGATACATATCTGATGTCCTCACAACTCATTGTGATCATTTAATTCTTTATTTAACTTATTTTAGACTGTGCTTTCAAGGATACTCAACAAAGCAGGCATTTGAATATAATTTTGTGTGTTTTCAACACTCCATACACCTCCATACATGACAAAGCAAAAAAAAAAAGAAAAAAAAAAAGATTTCTGATAACTTTGCAAATGTATTAAATACAGCAGAAAATAGCAGAAATCAAAAGCTTATCACATTATACACAAAAAGACTTCAGTCTGAAAAGGTGCTTCAGTTAAGGGTATGAATACTTATGCAATGTAATAGTTTAATTTGTTTTATTATTATTAATTTGCTATCATCACAAAACAGTTTTTTTTCTTTGTCACTGTGGTGTATGATGTGTAGAATGGTGTAAAAAAAAGCAAGTAAAAAACAGTTTAGCATAAGGCTGCAGCTTAAAATATGAATGGTATAAATACTCTTGCAATGCACTGTTTCTATTCTAAATATTTTGATTTCAATAAATATATAATTTGCACTTTTTATGTTTTTTAAGGTGTCATGAACTGGCTTTAAAAAATACTATTGTCTGTGGTCAACTTTTATGTGGTTTTTACAATCTAAAACATCATAATGAATAATTAATAGGCTATTTTCTACACTGATGGGCCTGCCGCACTGGAGACTTGGAAGTAAACACCCATGGCTAGGATTGGGTAATATTTGCATATTTAATGAGCTTAGATTTTTGATTGTTTTGAAAACTGCAACCGGAATGATTCTCTCAATCACAGGGCTAATAAACCTCTTTATCAAACAAACACAATGATTTCTCTCTCATCCACCCGCGATTGAATGGGATGTTATTTTAGTTTTACTTGGCTGGCCCGATTGGTAGATATAAGTGTGAACCACGTGTGCACGTGAACAGTGCAGGTCAAGAAAGAAATATTATTTCTCTATTTGAGATTCACCAGCCTGCTGACGGGCTTACATTTTGGCCCGTCTGGAAAACACAGCCCCGGGACGTTGGGCTTTACGAGTTCTGGCCCATACATGTCTGAGTCTGACCATGAATCAAAATTAACCAAAAAATAAGGGATTTTCCAGCCTGTGACAGCATGCTTAAGGTATGTTTCTGTTAGACATGTACACATAATCAAAACGATCTAAAACAAACCAATTCTATTACATATAAAAAACATGTTTTACTCACAGAAGTGTGTTGCACCATTCCTCCTGTCGGATCCAAGGCACAGCATGTCTGCAAATCCATCGTGACCTTGTTTATAAATGATTCCTCAGTGAAATGAAGTGAACACTCATACAATGTCTTCCCCACGTGAGCTAGAACTTCATTAGAAATAAAGTTCAACCACACATTCCTAATATTAGGATCCGAAGGAAGCTTATAGAGCGACTGTGTTCTCCCACAACCAGTAATAGCGCAATATCTTGCTATATTCTTCAGCATATTTATTGTGAATGGCTAGTGCGATTCGAACAGCTTCATGAGTCGGTGAGCGGGTCTACAGAATTAGACGTGCTTATTATTCTGTAGAGGCGGTGTTTTGATGAAATCAAGGTGAGGCACATTCTGAGATCGATTATTTGCTGGGCCTGGTTTCTATAAAATCTTTTCTTTGACTAACAAGGAAAGTTTTCAGCTGTGAAACTTAGAGGATATTCTTATATTACAATTACCTTTTATATGTCAAATGCTCATGGAAAAGTTGATTTCTCAATTCATCACCCCTTTAACATTTACTCAAAAAAATCTAAAGGGGCATGGGCACATTTATCCGAGAAAAGAGCAGGAAGCCCAATGCTTTCTTACATCTTAGTCTCAGTATTCTATGTGCATCGCTGCTCTCTGAGTTCACAGCCCTTTAGCAAGGAAACTAAAGCTATGGTAAATGGGACTTTTTTTGTTTCATTGGGAAAGATTAATGTGACAGCCCACTGAACTACAATGAGTTTTAGAGGAGTTTTTAATTTGTTCAGTGTGCAATTTAAAGAGTTGTCTTCTGGTCCCCTGTTAAGTTTAAAACAGTGCTTTAAAACACATTTTTGTGTTTTTGATAAAAGATTTATTTCTTCTTCCCTACCCTATCAAATTGATCATTATTAGGCCCACCAGCTATGGAACATTAAAAAAATGAAATCCATTCAAAGCAAGCATCACTATCAAATAAATGATGTTCTGATTTTATAATGAAGTTTGAGGATCACATGATCATAAATGATTTGCAATATTCCTTGAAATACTTTTCACACTCCCCAATACCAGCCTTGTGAAAGCGAAATTTGTGAAAGGATTTAGTTGCTCGCTTTCACTGGAGTGACCCTTCGAGTTGGGTCCACTTTCTGCATTGCACTTCAAGGGCACGAATATGTTGTATGGAACTTGTGCACATAAAAAAGACATAGCCCTGGTTTGCCTGTTATTTAAGAAAGATAGCTGGCAAAAACAACTCACATCAAATAGAAACAAGATTCTTTTTTTATTATTATTTGTTTTTGTTGAAGCTCATTTGTTCATTCTGATGGATGATTAGAGAGACAAAATGCTTAAATACTGTCAGCCTCTGATCTCACTGATCAGAGAGAGAAAAGAAGAGGCTGTGATGAATTTATGAGAGAGAGAGAGAGAGAGAGAGAGATTCCAAAGTTGAAAAATTGCATTTATATATAGCATTGAGATATTGTTCCTCCATAATGTACCGATAACCTCAACAGACTTTTCCCTCAAAATACAGGAAACTTCTTTACTGTTGGCACTGAATATGTCAGAATATGAGACGCTTTAGTGTCATAATCCTACTCTGATCTACAGTCCCTGCAGTCATGAACTCAAGCACAGAATGTGCTCTTATGGTTGAACTTTGTGATCTTTGGAAAGTTTGTAGGAACAGGAAATGTCTGGCAATGCAGTAGACTTCATTTTATCTTGTAATATAAATATATAAATCTGTATATATATCACCAGGGTTGGGGAGTAAAGAAATACTAAGTTACGTATTAAAAATACAAATTTTGGGTATTTCACAGTTACATTTTAAATGGTAACCAAATTACAGTTACATCTGAAAAGTATTTTAGAATACCAAAGGGATTACTTTGAATTTTAAATGTTATTTATTTATTTATTTAATTTAAACATTAAACTGTAACCGGCAGTTTATGTAATCAATTGGTGGTTCTCTGACAATCTGTAAAAGCCTTATACAAATCTTCTCATAAGTTTCATACCCCTTGCAGAATATGCACAATTTAATTGCATGTTACTTTTATTTAGTACTGTCCTGAATTAGCCATTTCATAACAGATGTTTACATACCACACATTGAATCTTAATCTGTCATTACCTAGATGATCCATGGCAGTTTTCATGGTTCAAGTTAAGTAATTTGTTTAGGTAATTGTGACTTTTTAATCTCACAATTCTGACTTTATAACTCACAATTGCTTTAAGTTTAAATCTCACAATACAATTCTGAGGGAAAAAATAGTCACAATTACCTTTTTAATTTTTATATATAGTGGCGGAAACAAGTTTTCATGGAACAAAATTCATTAAGAGCAGATGATGATGTATGAATCTGTCTTATTTTGTTTAAATATCATATTTTTTCATTTAGTACTGCCCTTCAAAAGCTAATAACTGTTTCAGACATAATAAGTACAATTTACCATTTATCAGATTAAAAAAAGGCTTACACAACCCAGTTCTGAAGGAAATTGAGCGAAATACCCTAAATGGTTCAAATTACATTTAAAGGTTTGGCCACTGTCATCAATCAGAGGGCATATCAACCAAATGCTTACATTCATAAACTTGTTTTTCCTTTTCCCCCCAATGTGAACTTTTGAACTTTCTGTTCGAGACTGGATGCTGTCCGACTTCAATTATTATTCCATCTCATTCATTTGGGCTGTTGTTTCATTATCAAATTGTCTTTGTTTGTTTTTCTGTTTCTTTCCCTCTTCCCATGTTTGACCTCAGGCCCTAAGAAGTCATCAAGTCAAACAGAAACAATAAATGGATTTTGTAGCCTCCAGGAACCAGTGCTAAGGCAAACTTCTGCAACATTTCAAAAGCACATGTCATGTAACAAATGATGCATATGACAACAAAGACAATGATGAATGGCAACACAATCCTTTGAATGAGAGTTATGAGTTTGTAGTTTAAGGGGTTGTTAAACAGTAAACAAGAAAAAAACAAAAAACACTTTCTTGGCCTTGTAAAAAAATCACAGAGGACTTTGTGATGAATGTGTGACGTTGGGAAGTGAGAGAGCGCTATTTCACATTGCCGTTATGTTGGTTTGGCAGACGTGCCTCCACATGGTCCACAACATCTTTTATTTCAAGCATGCTGCAACCCAAAGACAAAAAGACAAAACCCTTGTGACACATTGTCAGTTGCTGAAATCAGACTATATAGGGAGAGTGATAAGATAAAATAAAGCAGAAGTTCAATAAAAGTATTGAAAGTAATTTCAGGATGTTTGCTATCATTTTATATGATCAGAACATATCTCTGACAAAGGGTTCTAAAAATATGGCTTTTTATATAAAAAAAAAAGTGTTCATGTGGATCAATTTAGGGGAGTAAGTTGATTCAAGTCAGTGGGTAAGTTGCACCATCTGGGTGTAAACGGACCATCTAATTAAATCTGAATCAAAACTATGTGAAATTGTAAAGATAATTTACCTCTTTTAAAAACAAAAACAAACATTCACATAACACAAACATAAAACCAACCAAATTTACTTCAATATCGTTAAATGTTTGCATTGAAACGAAAAATGTTGTACACCAAGACCAATTTTACTTTGGTTAGTAAAATTCCATAAAAATTCCATAAAATAAAAACCAAATTAGAATGAATGAACGAATGACATTTTTTTTTGTTATGTCATTAGGGACAATGGAAGAAAATGATCAACTAAACCAGTTGTGTACCATTACATTGAAAGTTTATACATCAGAGATGTAACTCAAAGCATTTGACTCACTTTGCCCCATAGCAGCCATTTTGGATTAAACAAGCTAGCTTACCAATAAAGGCTTATATTTAGCTAAATGATTTGCATAGTTTTATACTAAATCACCAATATGGATAGATATGGATAAATTTGCGTTGATGCAACAGCCATTACATCTGTTGTACTAAATGTGATCAGTTTTATCACTTTAAAATCCGTTTTTAAAGATGCCCTGGAATGAGAACGTTGAAACTATATTTCTCTGTCTCTGTAGATATCAAATGTTCTCTGATATCTACATAGAGGGTATGTGGCTAATTTAAGGGCAAACTTTTTCCAGATATGGTTTTACAGATCCATTTACAACACTAGAACTTGCCTAAAATGGCCTGTTTTGCCTTATTTAGAAGGGTCATGAATAGTAATGCAGAGTTCTGCTCTGTGTCTATTTCACTAGCCTATTTCATATACCTCACAGTGACAGCAAACACATCTCTACTGACCGGTGAGGCATCCAACCATATATGTTTAAGCCTGTTTCTAAGGAAGATGCAGATTTTGAGGAAAAAACAATTGTTTTGCAATTGGAAATGGACACTTCTGAGTGGTAAGTAGTCTATTTTTAGTAAGAACCTGCAAAACTTAACTGTTACGTCAATACTAATTCAACCTAAACTTTAACTAGCATATAGCATTAACTTTACACATTAACTCATAACATCAACAGTCACAACTTTAAACCCCTGCCCCTTTGCAAGGGAAAATGCCCTTTTCAATCGCACCGCAGTGCCCTGGAAACGATTTAACCAACTGGATGCGATTTCTACCGAGTTAGCCTACTTGTATCTAGACAACACTGTGTAAATTATTGTTAATGTTGTCTTACTAAGAAACTTTGAATTTAATCAGAAATGGTTTCGAAGGTCAATAAGTATAAAATCACTGCTTACTGCTCGCATGAATATAGTTGGAATTGCCCCCTTCATCAGTATCAGATGCTGAGCAAAGTCTGCTTGATATTGTCCCAGGTTAGAAAAACATCCATGGTGAAATGGGCCAAGCAAACGAACAACGTTCAATTAAATTGCTGTATTCGGTTATAGATAAACATCTACCATGCCTGTAGACAGTTTTGTTCCGTAGGAAGGGCATAAAAAGTCATGTATGTGAGTTATTTCCATGATCTGCCATTTTGGCTATCCTCGCTTGAGGCTTGTTTCTTCACCATACCGACGGAACTTCAGCTATTTCTGCTGTGCAGTTCTGCCTGGCCTATAGCATGGGCTGGCATATGCATATGATAAGGGCGTGCGCACATAATGATGTCACAGTCTGTGTTATATGAAGATTTGCCTATTTTTCTGTGTGTTTTTCACACACAAGATTTACATATGAAGAAAGAAGCAATGGTGTTTGAGACTCACGGTATGTGATTTCCATGTACTGAACTCTTGTTATTTAACTATGCCAAGGTTAATTACATTTTTCAATCTAGGGCACCTTAAAAATGGGAAATGGGTGCCTTCCACTCCTCTTATGCTCTTCATTCTTACAGTCTGGCAGAAATTATGAGTGGTTCCAAAATATATGGTCACGTGACAATAAAATTGTACATTGTACAGTTGCCAAAATAAAGGGGGTGGGTCAACTTAACCCACTGGCTCATCTTACCCTGTGGTATATAATGTGTAATGGCTGGGCTGAGGATGAAGATAGCTGAAATTCACTTCAACACAGTCTTTAATAAACAAAACAAAATAGTATAATCCAACAATGAAAGTAATTCAAACAAGAGAATGCAACGTAACAATGAGGAACAGGTGTGTGTAATCAATGAGAAACCATGACAATGGGCAAAAACAGCAAACTAAAAGTCCTAAAAGTCCCAAACCAAAAACTGAAACAATATGTTACAATAATTTCACATTGTCGGCTCAGTTTATTCAACCAGTGACCATCGTCTTTGGCAGAGGTGGACAGTAAGTACATTTACTTACTGTACTTAAGTACACTTTTTGAGTATCTGTACTTTATTGGAGTATTATTTTTTCTGGAAACTTATGACTTTTACTTCACTACATTTGAAAGACAAATATCGTACTTTTTACTCCACTACATTTCTATCTAGGTCGAAAGTCGTTTCTGTTGCAGCTCTGAAAGTCGGAGGATGATTTTTTCCTTCTTTAAAAGGTTTTTTGTTGTTGTTGTTGTTGTTGTTGTTGTTGTTGTTGTTGTTGTTGTTGTTGTTGCAGACAGTCTATCAGGACTGTTATGGTCATATACATTTCCCCAACTTTTTTTTGAACACTGATCAGTTCAATTGAAGAAGACGGTTCTTAGGCACAAGTGTGTGCACCCATAGCCATACTTTGAAAGTATGTTTCAGTAAAAAAAAAAAAAAAAAATCAAGATTAGTTTAGTTGGCATACACTTGGTGCATGTCTTATAAAATATAAAAAATATAAACGTCTGGGAGAAAGAGCGGTAAAGTTGGGAGAATATCAGATGTGTATCAGTGTATTGGATCCGTGCATTCACCCTTAAAGTGACAGCAGCTTTATAAAGAGCTTTGTAACTATTTGTAAGTATTTAAATGAGTAAGTTAGTCGTGTATGTCAGATGGAGCATCACTGACTGGCTTAAACCATGATGACAGTGTGCATTTATACAACAATAATAAAATAATGCATTGGCTTAAAAAAGGAAATGTACTTTTATACTTAAGTACTTTTGAAAACAAATACTTCTGTACTTTTACTCTAGTAAAAATCTGTTTTTACAACTTTCCCTTGTAAGTTCCCTTCCCGGAGTAATATTTGACCAGTAGTACTTTTACTTTTACTCAAGTAATAGAGTTGTGTACTTTGTCCACCTCTGGTCTTTGGGAAACACAGACTTCACACTCCTGCAAGAAACTCCTTACTTGGCAGGCTTCCTTAATTTTGTCTGAAGCAGGGCCAATAACAATCTTTCAGTGTCAGTAAAGTGACCCCAAACAGGGCATTCACTGAATATAAAATGAGGCAATATATTAAATATTGATGGCCAGGCATCCTGTTCAAAATACCATGCTATTTCTGAGATTTTTAGCCTCTTAAAGCCTGACATGAGATATAACAGTCAGAAAAATGTTTTGTATCATATATTAGGCCTTTATGGCTCATGCAGTATGATATAAGAGAATATGTAACTCACACTCGAGTGGAACAACAAAAGAAAATCGTAATTTTATTCAGAGGCCCAAAATGAGCAAAATATGCAATTTAGCACTGATGTCTTTATGTGGCCAGCAAGTAAGATGAAATTCTGATACCTTGGAATTTAAATTAATGAGATTGTCATAACAAATTGTCTTCTTAAAATAATAATAATTATAATAATAATAATGTATATTAATAAAATGTATGCGTTAATTTGCTTAACTATCATAGTGCAGAATGCAAGCAGTATGTATACGACATGTTTTTCAGCAAAGTTATAAAAACAAGTAGTTAATCTAAGATATGTGTAAATGATAATTGACAAAATAAGAAGAAAATCATTTGTTCATTCCTGTTTGCATGAAGCTAAACTATTCATCTACCCCCATGCAAATGAAACTTCTGACAAATAAATCAGATTATTAACACTGATTATTTGCACTGTTGCCCTTATGTGTCCTTTTTGTCCAACTGTGATATCAGGTCTCATTAAAAATGTCTTATGTATTCTTTACTTGCATCTCATCTCTTGCTTTCACATGTATCATCAAATGCATACTCACAGTTACATTTGACCACTTTGCCTTATTTGCATGTTTGCTCTGCATCAGTTATCTCAACCCCATTTTAACCTGCAAATGCAGATTGAAAAATCTTGAATTAATTGAATATAAATTTAGTTAGAAGGAGAGGAAGAGAGAAGGTGTGATGTCCAACACCTGATTCGTATAGCTCTGACATACGTTGGTTAGACAAGGTGGTCATCTGGAAGATTTAAAGAGCACCAGATTGACATGATGCATTTTTTTTCTATTAAAAAAATCTAACTGGACTGTTCGCTAGGCTACTAAATCCCAGAGAGGCTATAGGTGTGAAAGAACATGATTTAGCACATGCTATTGATGGATTGTGATGGCGAACTTCAGCACCATTTTTTCAATCACATAGTAATTTCTGCTTGTTGGACATTTGGGATTTACAGGATAGCATGGTCATATCTGGTGAATTTTGTTCACAAAAAATTGCTAAATCTGGACATTTATTCCTTTTATCCTTAGCTAGACCTGAATTATATTTCCTCTATGTCACACAATAGTGATTAAAGAGTTAGGTCACCCAAAAATTAAAATTAGACCATAATTCAGTTGTAAATACTTACCTGTCTGACGAGCATAACTGGTGTGCAACGTTGTCAAATATAGCGTAAGCATTTTGAACCGCAAGAGGTGCTACACTTTTTCAGTACGTTGAACACGGAAGGCGATTGGCCGGAAGCTAGATAATTCACTTTATAAAATTTTAAATATGGATATTTTTCTTACACAAACACATCGCTTCGCTTCAGGAGGTCTTCTTTATTAACCCCCCAGAGCCGTGTGGAGGAGTTATATGATGGACAGATGCACTTTTATGGATTTCGAAAAATTGCCCAACAGTCACTGCCATTATAAAGCTTGGAAGAGCCAGCACTTTTTAAATACAGCTCTGATTTTATTCATCTGAAAGAAGAATGTCATATACACCTAGAATGACTTGAGGGTGCGTAAATCATGGGATAATTTTTATTTTTGGGTGAACTAACACTTTAAGAACTTAATGTGACCCTGTTATGAAAGATAAAATGTGACTTTAAACTGACTTCTGCTCTCTTGTAAAATGTCAGTGCACAAGTAAATTGATTATTCTTTAGTGTAACCCTCAATTGAACTTAATTTGTCGCCAGACTGATTCTGGGTCTAAATGTATGTGTTCAATTTATGGGCTTTGGAATGGAGTGTGAAATGGTGGATTACATCAGTTGGTCAATACTAAATCTTTATCAAGATAAAACAGTCACTCAAGCATGAACTGGCAAGTCCATTGATCACATAACCCATTACAATTCAAAGTTTTCAGAGCAAATCTCAGTGCTGAATAATAAGCAGCTTGTTTATCAGAGAGAGCACTGAGCCAAATACAAAGTAAACATGAAAATATAAAAAAATTCTTATGTAGATAATCATTCAGAACAGAAGCAAAAACATGTTAAAAATGAAACCAAAGGCAGCTTAACAAATGAGTAATGCAAAAATGTGCCAATTTTACATCCACTGAGGTACTTGAAAAAGAAAAACACAAAACAGAAAAACAAAATAAAACTCATTAACTGTTATTCACTAAACCCTCCAGGTCTTTTTGCAGCTCATATGGGTTATAACAACCCACTCATCACCCCGAGAAGGCTATTACTGTAATACCAGCTGTAATCATGGTCCATGTGGCCCAACTGTCCTACTGCCCTTTCTTTCACTCAAACAGTTCTTCTCATCTCTCAGAGCAGCTATGCTTCAAAGGCAAGCATGCTGTCTATCTCTAGAGTATGTGCTCGTGGAATCTGAAAACATAAAAGAAGGGTAGGGAGAGGGAAAAGGAGGAGTGTGGGAAAGAAGGTAATAATGCACATGATGTAGTGTGGTAGTACTGTGACACACAATACATGATGCAACCTAAAAGAAACAGCAATGTATATATGCTATGGACAAAAATATTGTTGTTTCAATCAGATCCATTGCCACCGGTGTATAATATCAAGCCCCTAGCTATGCAGTCTGCAAATATTTGTGGAAAAAAGGGGGTAATTCTGAAGAGCTCAGTGAATTCAAAGCATGGTAGTATGACATGCCACCTTTACAATAAGTCAGTTCATGAAATTTCATCCCTGCTAAAAATTCTATGGTCAACTGTAAGTGGTATGATTTGAAACTGGAAGCATTTAGGAACAGCAGCAAGTCAGCCACAGAGCAGAAGGCATAAAGTCATAGAGCGGGTGCACTGAGTGCTGAGGCGCATGGTGTGTAAAAGTCGCCAACGCTCTGCTGATTCCATAACTGAAGTGTTCCAAACTTCCACTGGCATTGATAATAGCACAAAAATTGTGCAGCGAGAGCCTCATGGATTAGGGTTTTATGGCTGAGCAACTGCATGCAATCCTCGCATCACCAAGTACAGTGCCAAGCGTTGGATGGAGTGGTGTAAAGCATGCCGCCACTGGACTCTGGTGAAGTGGAAAGGTGTTCTGTGGGGTGACAAATCACGTTCCTCTTTTTGGCAATCTGATGGGTGAGTCTGGGATTGGTGGATGCCAGGAGAACATTACCTGCCTGACTGCATTGTACAAACTATAAAGATTGGTGGAGGAGGGATAATAATATTGGTTGTTTTTTAAGGGTTGGGCTGTAACCCCATTATTTCCAGTGAAGGATAATCTTAATGCTTCAGCAAACCAAGGCATCAGGTATACCAAGGTCCACAAAAACATGGTTGGATGTGTTTATGCAGAAAGAACTTGGCTGGCCTGCACAGAGAGCTGACCTCAACCCCATCGAACACCTTTGGGGTAAACTGGAACAGAGATTGTTTGCCAGGCCTTCTCGTCCAAAATCAGTGCCTGACCTCACTAATGCGCACAATCTGATGTCAAACATAGGAGAGAACGGCACACACTTCGACTTCACAAGACAAAATCTCCGGTTTCACCACCTACACGACAACGGGTAGCTCAGGAGGTCCCGTTTTGAGTTACACCACAAAACACACTGACAAAGATATGCTATATTATGACCCCCTGTAAAAAAATAACAACAACAACAACATAGTAATTATAATCACTATTGTACACCCCAATACATGTGCCGTGATATTAAATTAAATGCTAATTGTTTCAACACATGTGCTGTAAAATAATGCATTGTGATAGGTAATTTCTCATCCAAACAGCTATTTAAACTGCTGGAGTGCTTTTCTCAACCCCCACACTAACATTACTCGTAATTTGGGTCCATATTTTGTTTTTGTGGGCACCTTTAATCCCACTCTTTAAACTCCGAAATAAAACAATTTAGTTTTTTTCCGCCTGGTGATGGTCTTACACTCAGTTTGCATTTGTAAAACATACTTTTTACAAAATACTGAACACAGTTCTCTGCATTAGACAACTTATTCAAAACTAACAGCTCTTGTGTTCCATTTAGAAGACACTGCCATTTAAAGCTGTTGTTTGTACGTTTTTCCTCTTTGTCACCATCTCTGTATGAAACCTAGCCTGGATGCCTGCCGAACTCAGCCCCGTCCACTACATTTGAGCTCAGGCAGTTCGGTCTGGACTTGATCCATTGAGGATAATTACTAGACAACTGCTAACCCAAAATAGCTTTTCGGAGGGTTCTCCGGAAAAAAATGGTGTTTGGGGGTAAAATGTACAGTCCCTGACAAAAGTCTTGTCGCTTATCTATTTTCTAGAAATACCTGATATTAACCTGACTTTTAATTAATTCATTGGTGTTAGAAATAGCTCATATGAAAAGCTAAAACCCTCCCAAATTCTGTTTAATGCACTGAAATAAATAATTTTCACAGAAAAAAATATTTATCATTTAATCAAGACAGAAAGATCAAATTTTGGCAAGACAAAAGTTTTGTCGCCTATACAGAAATTGAACAAATTTACTGCAAATACAAACATATGTCAGCAAATTAAGTTGTGGTGCTGTGAGATCCAAATTTAATATCTTGTATGACTTCCATGAGCTTGAAGGACTGCATCCATGCGGTTTGGCAAGGATTCATACAATTTATTGATGAAGTCATCAGGAATAGCTAAGAAAGAAGTCTTGCATGCCTCCCAGAGTTCATCAATATTCTTTGGTTTCGTCTTCCATGCGTCCTCTTTCATCCTACCCCACATATGCTCAATGATGTTCATGTCTGGTGACTGGGCTGGCCAATCCTGGAGCATCTTGATCTTCTTCGCCTTGAGGAACTTTGATGTGGAGATGGAAGTATGCGATGGAGCACCGTCCTGCTGCAGAATTTGGCCTTTTTTATGGTTGGGAATATAAGAGGTAGCTAAGATTTCTTGGTATTTTAGACTATTGATGTTGCCATCCACCCTGCAGATCTCTCGCACATCTCCATACTGGATGTAACCCCAGACCATGATTTTTCCATCACCAAACTTCACTGTTTTCTGGGTGAATCTCGGATCCATTCGGGCACCAATAGGTCTCCTGCAATATTTGCGGCGACTGTGGTGTAATTCAACAGAAGATTCATCTGAAAAATCCACCTTCTGCCACTTTTCCAGCGTCCATCCTTTTAGCAGGCTGTGGGCCTTGGCAAATGCCACACGGTTTTTCAATTGTCTTTTGTTTAGTGCTGGCTTCTGGGCACTGATTCGACCATGGAGGCCATTTCGAGACAGAATCCGACAAACTGTTCTGGTTGACACAGGGACTTCAGGTGACCAGGTCTCGTGGAGCTCTGCTGCAGTGGAAAATGGGCTGGCCTTTTCGAGCCAACAAACGGTCCTCTCGAGCAGTTGTCTTGCGAGGTCTGCCTGACCTGGGCTTGTCAAAAACGTCTCCAGTCTCTTCAAATCTTTTTTTTATCCTCTGTACTTGACGCTGAGACACATTGAAGGTGTCTGCCACATCAGCAGGGGATCTGGTCTTCAGCCTCTTGATAATCAAAACTTTAGTCTCTGGGTGAATCTTAGGCATGGTTGCAGAGGTCTAGTTGCAGTTGATGTGAAGGTCTAGTGTACTGGGGTTCTTTTTATACACACTTGAGACTTAATTGATCCATTATTAGTCACAGGAGAAGCTCATATGACAAGGTAACAACACTTATGTCTTTGCAAAAATTGACTCAATGGGCTTTACCAAGCTGTGAATATTAGAATACTTGGTCCCACTTTAGGTGGCCTTAAGTACTATGTACTTACATCAAAAAATAAGTACAATGTACTTACTGTGTTCAAATTGTATTGCAAAACACCTTTGCTGGTATTGGAGTGGGAAAGGGGTAGAGTTAGGGACAGATGTGGTGATATTGGTCAGTTTAAGGGTAGGGTTAGGTGTAAGGGAAGTGCCAACTGTGTAATTATAAATGTAACTACACAAATTAATTACAAATGTAATTGCATGCAGGTATTTTTTAAAATGTAAGTACAATGTAAAAACATGTATGTACACAATAAGTGCATTGTATCAAATTATTAATTACAATGTTAGTACACAGTAGTTAAGGCCACCTAATATAAAGTGGGTCTGAATACTTTTTGAAAGTTTAGTTTTTCACTGAAACATTATCACAAAAGTTGGTGGGATTAAATTGAGCCATTTCTTGTATAAAAAAAAAATCTTGATTAGAAATATATTTCAGCGGCACTTTAGGTCAATTTGTACACAAGCGACAAGACTTTTGTCAGGGACTGTATGTTATTTTGGAAAGGTTGCCAGTTAAAATTCGGATTCCTGGGTCTATACATCAAAATGGTTGCTGAAAACCCAAGGACATGGAAAACAACCCTCGGGCAAAAGTGCAGACTTGGCAACACAATGCAGTTGAGTTCTGTTGACATTTGACAACTAACGTTATGCGTCACTCCGTTGCTCTGACTGGTTGTAGGTCTATCCAATTGAGGTCTTCCCTGGTTTGGTTGAAACGCCCCATAATTACAGCCCAATGGAGCAGTATCAGACTCATATTCTGACTAGAATTGAGTATGACAACGTCAGGCTATATGAAACCTGCAATTTCAGTTAAAGGTGCCCTATGTAGTATTTTTGCAGTAACATATCCAAAAAACCACTAGGCCAGTGTTATATATTTTTTTCAGTTGAGTACCTACAATATCCCAAATGTTCCAACTATTTGTAAATTGTGAGAAAATTGCTATTTTAACTAAGGACCGGGACGTTTCAGTATAGCGTCTGAGGAAGTCGCCTGTCAATTGCGTCATATCTGTGCTACCCTCGGTTTCTGGTTTAATTTGGCAGAAGCGCTTTACTCTTAGGAGTGTGAACAAGTGAACGCACGGAGTAACGTCATAACATCATTTTCAACACACTAATATGTATCTAATATGTGTATCTAATATGATAAACAGAGCTGCATTACCTCATAATCATAACTGGAAGAGCGGATCAGTGCAGGCGCCCAGCGAATGTGTCCCGTCATGATAAAAGTCCCGGTATCGCGAGCCGTGTGCTTGAGTAACAATCGCTCCAGCAGCCGTGCTCAGCTCCACAACACTCGGTCCTGCTCTGCTTCATACAGTAATGTTAATAACCGCATGCATGAACATGATTTCTGCCAGAGTCCTATTTTCCACCGGCTGTGAGGTGAAGATCACATGTCCCAAGATGCTGCGCTCAAACTTTGTGTCATCAAACTACACCTTTGTTTTGAATAGGCGCCCTCCAGGGGACGGAAAGTTGCATAGTGCACCTTTAACTGTGGAATTATCCTTTTTACATGGGTTGTGCATCTGCACTGCTCATATCACACCAAACTGTGCAAATAATTATTTGTTACTTTGTTCTCAAATTGTTAATGTTAAAAACAACAGCATTGCGTGACTACGTATATTTAGTGTGTATTAGCATTAACTGAATATTTAAATATCTGTACAGTCTAATCTTTTTCTTTTGACTACAGGTGAATGTCCAGTTGTCACTGATGATTGTTGTTTTGACTTTTCTGGATTACAATCCACCATGAAAATTATACGTTTAATTATTCCAGCTGCCGTGAGAAAAGTCTACAAATGATCGGCCAACTGCAGCATCCTCACATGCGATACTACTACTAGCTGGACTCCTCCATTATGTTTACAGACGTGAAATAATGTATAACAAAGACATGCTTGAATTTCCCACAGAAATCCACCAGTACCAATAAAATTATAACACATTATTGCAAGTTTAACTTTGTGAATCATGCTAAGGTAAGAAGATAGTTTTAAATTCTGGTTTATGTACATTTTTTAATTTAGAAAAGTTAGGGACTGCAGCTTTAAATGGCAATGACAATCACAATAATTTCCCAATTAGCTACCCAATAATCATGTGTGAAAACAATTAAATTGATCACTTAGAAATCAAATGTTTTCAGAAAGAATTAAATATTTGTTACCCTCTTGCATTTCTGTTTATAGTGTAAATATAAATTTGATCACTTAGAAGTCAAGACTCAATGTTTTGAGAAACAAATACATTTTTAACCCTTGCATTTCTGTTTATTTTGTAAGCGATTCAAGTCACCTTTATTTTTGTAGCACTTTACACATTTGTTTCAATGCAGCTTTAAAATTGTAACAAATTCTTCTGTAAAGCAGCTCTAACAAGAAAATATTGTCATTATAAAACTCAAGTCAGTACAGTGTTGATTCAGTTTAATAACAACTTTATCAATTGTACTGACATACTGTATATGTATACATGTACATGCAAGTGCTATGACAATTTCTTGTACATTCCACAAAAGGGGAAATATAATGGAGTAAAAGTACAGTTACGTCACTTAAAATGTACTCAAGTAAAAGTACATATTTTTAAAACTACTTTAAAAAGTGCAATTTCTGATAATAAAAACTCCTTTAATTACAGTAACATAAGTATTTGTAATTCGTTACTGCACACCTCTGCAACACCTTTTCTTCTAGTTTATTTTTAGCTAACATTGTCTGGCTTAGGTAACCTGCTTTTAAAGTCTTGATTAAATTAAAGATTTGTGTGACATTTAACGTAGGATAATCACTTGAGAATATGTCTTCTTAAGACTTGTCTTTCTACTTAGTCTAAAAATAGAGTCTTTCTTTTCTCTGGTGAACAGCTTTAAAGGACAAGGTGTTTGCATTTAGGTTGCAAACTAAGATTTATTCTCCTTTTGGGATATTTAATATAGCTTGTATGTGTAAATGCCATTAATCTTTGTCTTTGAAGTCATTACAGTCAATACATATAATGCTTGATTTAATCTGACTTCTGAAAATGTAATGCTTTTAATTCGAGCATTTAACATTTAGTATTTGACATTTTACCTGCAGCAATTACTGCTTGTTCTTTTTGTGTGAATAGTAGCCAAATGTTATGTGTTAAATAATTAAACATGCCATACAGATCAACAGAAGACTAAACACTCATGATCCACTTTTATTTTCCAGGGCTCTGTCATTCAGATAATGACATGTTTGTCAAACGTTGTTTCGATGAATATTTCACACAACAATCGTGACTGACTGACTGAATGTCCTGACTGTGAGATTCTATTCATGGCATTTTGCCTTCACATCGTGAATCATAATGTGTGAGAACAGTAGGTAGGCACTGTTGGGAAGTTAACTAATTATTACTTGGTTATCGTAAAACAATAAAGAAAAAAATACATATATATATATATATATATATATATATATATATATATATATATATATATATATATATATATATATATATATATATATATATATATATATATATATATATATATATATATATATATATATATATGTATATAATTAATATGTTAATTTATACATTAATATATTAACACCTATTATGTATGTATGCATGTGTGTATGGATATTAGTATGAGAGGTATATATTATATTAATTATCTTGGTTAAATGGATGTATATATAAAAATAAAGCAAGGTATATATATATATATATATATATATATATATATATATATATATATATATATATATATATATATATATATATATATATATATATATATGTGTATATACATAAAACATATGATTTAATAAAAATAAAATGGCACTTAAATGTGAATTTATAATATCCAAATCCAGATGTGCCACCTTACTTCAGTCCACATGGAATTTATGCATACATATTCCTACATTTACATATAACACACTAGTAAGGTACACTATACACTTCCACATTATGCTGACAGACTCTATTATGATTGTGACATTCAGAAATGTCACCCACAATTACGCTCACAATGGTAACTTATTATTGGTCAAATTTAAAACATATCTCACCTTTTTATAACTGTGACAATCTTTGTTTCAATTTCTTATGATGTCGACTTCTACCTGGCTCTGTAGATTAATTTTACATGCTTGTTTTTTAGAGTGTTTTTGTCAATTTCCCATCTTTTCTGAGTCATGTAGATTTGGTAAACACTTGTGGGAGATCAAAGGGGCCAACTGGTACTAATTATTTTGCCTCGGAAGCGTACAAAGTCTTCTTCCACTGTCACTCGTTTTTTCTTCAGCTCAGGGCAAATTATGAATGATTTAAGCTCTCATCTGTCATGTGGAGACCTGTGTCACACCACTTGGGGGTGAATTGTCGCCTTGAATTTTGCAAGGGGAATTAACATGGTTGGTTGTCTCTGGGGATAGTGGCTCCTGCCCTTCCTCAAGCCTTTCTCAAGGGCCCTACGTGCTTTTCTTTTACTTATACATAATAGCATTAAGCCAGACTTTCATCCAACAGTATTAGGGGATTTTCCTCCATTTCAACAGATTCACGCCAGCTGATTTTACATTTTAAAAGGGATTTTAAAGGGACTGTCACAGCACAAGACAGAAGATAATTTCTGGTTTCAATGTTAAATCCTACTTCAGTTCTGAATGTTGCATTTGATATCAATAAAAATATGGTTGTCTCTGTTAAGGTTTCAATTCAGCCAGGTTATCTTAACCCCTGAAGACTGAAAACAGAGGAACTAAATACACAGAGATAATGAACAAAATTATGAGCAGCTGTGGTGGAGGAGTAGTGTCCATGGTGACTGATGAGTGGCGGGAAATTAGAACAAAGGAAATGTGACTAAAGACAAACAAACTAAAAAGTCTTTGAAAGTGACACTGACTAAACATGCACGTGACAATAGTAACAGAAGCTTGTATTATATTTATTGTAGGCTATTCAAATCAAGTTCTGCAACTAAAGATATACTCTCACCTAAAGAATTATTATGAACACCATACTAATACTGTGTTTGACCCCCTTTCGCCTTCAGAACTGCCTTAATTCTACGTGGCATTGATTCAACAAGGTGCTGAAAGCATTCTTTAGAAATGTTGATCCATATTGATAGGATAGCATCTTGCAGTTGATGGAGATTTGTGGGATGCACATCCAGGGCACGAAGCTCCCAAACCATCACATCCCAAAGATGCTCTATTGGGTTGAGATCTGGTGACTGTGGGGGCCATTTTAGTACAGTGAACTCATTGTCATATTCAAGAAACCAATTTGAAATGATATGAGCTTTGTGACATGGTGCATTATTCCGCTGGAAGTAGCCATCAGAGGATGGGAACATGGTGGTCATAAAGGGATGGACATGGTCAGAAACAATGCTCAAGTAGGCTGTGGCATTTAAGAAATGACTAATTGGCACTAAGGGGCCTAAAGTGTGCCAAGAAAACATCCCCCACACCATTACACCACCACCACCAGCCTGCACAGTGGTAACAAGGCATGATGGATCCATGTTCTCATTCTGTTTATGGCAAATTCTGACCCTACCATCTAAATGTCTCAACAGAAATCGAGACTCATCAGACCAGGCAACATTTTTGTTCAGTCTTTAACTGTCCAATTTTGGCAAGCTTGTGCAAATTGTAGCCTCTTTTTCCTATTTGTAGTGGAGATGAGTGGTACCCGGTGGGGTCTTCTGCTGTTGTAGCCCATCTGCCTCAAGGTTGTCCATGTTGTGGCTTCACAAATGCTTTGCTGCATACCTCGGTTGTAACAAGTGGTTATTTCAGTCAAAGTTGCTCTTCTATCAGCTTGAATCAGTCGGCCCATTCTCCTCTGACCTCTAACATCAACAAAGCATCATCCCATTCTGACATTCAGTTTGGAGTTCAGGAGATTGTCTTGACCAGGACCACACCCCTAAATGCATTGAAGCAACTGCCATGTGATTGGATGATTAGATAATTCCATTAATGAGAAATTGAAGTGAGGTGTTCATAATCCTTTAGGTGAGTGTATATTTCCTCCATAGTTACGTACAAAAACAGGCAGTAGACGTGCCCACATAAACAATTTCAAAATATGACGTATCCTCTCTCAGCTGCGACCTTTCCGACGTAATAACATCACAAGAATCACAACACTGAAGTTAAGCATTTGAGATTAAAAACTATAAATTGTTATTGTTTCTTGAAAATGATAGGTCGTTTCACTAGATCAGAACCTATTACTCAGCTGGGATCGTGCAGAGCCTGAAACCCTTTAAAGCGCTTTGAAACTGCATAAATTTGAACCATCAACCGTTGCTTGCCACAGGTCTATTGTGTGGAGAAAAATCCTGGAATGTTTTCCTAAAAAAAAAAAAAAAAAACTTAATTTCTTTTCTTTTGAAGAAAGAAAGACATTTATATCTTGGATGACATGTGTGTGAGTACATTATCAGGAAATTTTCATTTTAAAGTGAACTAATCCTTTAATTTACCAAACTAGTCATGGTTTAGCTGTGAAAGGCTGAACATATATCAAATTATGCAAAATTAAATTCTAAACCATGCATAAGCGTGAAACATCAACATTCATAAGCATGCAAAGACTCCAACTGCAAAATAATAGCTAACAAAGCTTATTTTACACTAACAACAGGGGAATTTCACGTCTCACGGTTTTGCTTATCTGGATCTTAATAAGCCATATTTGTGCTGTGAGCGTTTACAGAACATGTTGCGTGATTGCCTTTCTGCTTGGTCTGTTATCATAGACAGTTTTTCTTGCCACACAGAAACACATTGTAAAAATATAACCAGGAATTTTGCATTGTTTTAATGAGTCTTGCAAATGTTTAGATGTATTATTATTATTTAGGTGTATTATTGTTGATAAAGATTGACAGCTTCTACAACAACAAATGATGTTAAAACACACACACACACACACACACACACACAAAACACAATTCATCTCGCAGTATCACATGGCATAAACACATAACAATCACCTACAGAAAAGATACTTTGCAGAATGTCTCTACTCTAGCCAAAGCCAGATGATGCATTCCTTACAAAACTGAAATGTGATAATCATCAAGTACCGGGCTGCTGCTTCGATAGATCCGTACAGAAACCAGTGTCACATAAAGGAAAGTGTTCAAATCTTAAAATGGTAATATACAGGTTGATTCGTACACGTTTTCCAGTTGAGATGACTGGGAAAAATTGTCCCAACCAACCTGACAACACCACAGAAGCAATGTGTTTTTGCAAGATAATTAGGTTTGTCTTTGCAGTAAAATGTGGCGTCTCGCACATGCAGTTTCACTCTGATGTCTGACTCATTGAAGATTAATAAACACAAGTTATTAAATTGTAATTCAGTTATTCATATTGACAGCAGATGTTCTTACAAGACATGACAATATCAAGAGATACGTTTTCAACAGGTGGTTACTGGGAAAATTAACCAAGCATAAATATTTATTATCCTAAATAAAAAGACCATATTTAATATTATAAATCAGAGCTTTTATTTGTCAGGGTTCTGTCACTTCGGTCTAGGTTACTCTTGGTTTTGTGACAGAGCCCTGACGCTCCTGTATTGTTTGTTTTGTGTTTGAAGTGTGGCGTTCATATCCCGGCACTTCGGTCTAGTCTGGCTTCGGTTTTGAGTTGGGATTTGGACATTCATGCTCCGAGTGTTTGTCTTTTTTTATGAGCGCACAGGATAAGCATTTGCTTGTTCTCGTGCGCTCTGTCTTGTCATGAGCATGCGGTCCTCTGTCTGTGCTTTCCTGTTGTCAGGTTTTGTGTGAACATGCAGCTTATGAGTTTTCGTTAGCTGCATGTTCATGTCACATTGTGTATGTTCATGTTCATGTCACATTGTTCATTGCACATTGCATGTTCATGTCACATTATGGATCGTCATCGTATGTACATCGTGTGTTTCCCTGCTCATCGTCGTCGTCGCCAAGTCCCGTCCTGTCCCGTCCCCCCTTGGGGTAGTTTTTGTTTATCTTGTTTTATTTTATTTAATAAAGCCTGTTCTTCCTGCAAATTGAGTCTTCTTCACTCCTTTCCCTTCAAATATATATAATGTCATGCCATGCATATTGCAATTGGCATTTTGCATGTAATGACTGGAGGAAGCTATGGTTTTAAAGGTGTCAGGAACTGGCTTAAAAAAATAAAAAAATAAAAAAACTATTGTCTGAGGTCAACTAATGATGTTCGTGTGGTTTTTACATTCAAAACCATCATCTAATCATTACTAATAAGTAATAGGCTATTTTGTACACTGGTTTTAAGACTCTCCAAAACGCTGGGTTTTGGTGGGCGTGCCACACTGGAGAAGTAAACACTCACGGCTAGGATTGGATAAGATTTACATATTTAATTAACTTAAGCTCCCCTGTCAGTTCACATGAGAGAGGAGAGATCGAGGGAGAAGCGGCAACCAGAATGATTCTCTCAACCACAGGGCTCTTTATCAAACAAACACAATGATTTATTTCTCATCCAGCCTCGATTGATTGGACTATTAATTTTAACTATTTAACTATTAAGGACGTTTTCAGCTCTAAAATTTAGAGGATATTCTTATATTACCATGACCTTTTATATATCAAAAGCTCAAGGGAAAGCTGATTTCTCAATTCATCACCCCTTTAATTATTTATTTAAAACGGTATAATTAACGTTAGAATTTTCTTCAAATCTGACAGTTCCAGAGGGTTTCAGGAAAGCTTTGGTGCCTACACTCTATTGTTATGTATCGTCATCACTACACGTTCTCATTGGTTAGCTGGCAGATGGGGGATTCGCAGGGAAAGCTGTATGCGAATAGCTCGCCCAAGAGAAAAAATGTGCTGTTGCTGCCAGATTTTGATCAACGAAAATCACATTGGCCCTCATTTATCAATCTTGCGTAGAAACAGACGTTATATGTCCTCTCACCGCCTGATTTATGAAGCTGTGCGCACCTCTTCAATTCAGGTGTAAGCAAAACTTGCCCTTGAAAAATGCTGTGGCTGAAAACATTCGGCATTAGAGTAACACTCCACTATATTATTCAACTCTCCGCCTCCCCCACGCCCTCATTTTACGCCACGTACACACGGAAGACGGCAAAGAAGCAAAACTTCTCCGACGTGGAGATAAGCATATAATGTGCTTGCAGTTTTGCAGACTATTAGACACATGAATGAATGGTTTCGCTAAGTGGGCCTCAAGAAGCACTTTTAATGTGTAAGCATTTTAAAAAACCTGTAATTCCTCTGATTTGAAGAAGCACGTTAAGGTAAATATCTGATTTCTCTTTACTAGCCTGTATCTACAGCAGGGGTCTTGATTGAGAGTCAGAGAACGGGCCTTGATTTGCTTGTTCGGTGTGTTTGATTAGGGATGAAGCAAAATATGCAGGACTGTGGCTCTCCAGGAACGACGTTCGCCGCCGCTGTTTTGGAGGATTGTATAGATATGCTTAATTCTTTCTGGCAAACAGGAACAAGTATGTAGTAGAATCAACACCTCAGTACTCACTACTCATGAGTACTTTAAATAAACTACTCATTTAGTTTTTTTTTGGAGAAGTGCTTTTTACTCTATTCACACTACATTTTTTTGGAAAGTGATGGAACTTTAACGTGAGTATATTTTCTCAGTACTCTTTCCACCCCTGAAGTGTAGAGAGAAAGAAAGAGTTATAAGCTTTATGTAATCACAGTGTCCTGCTTACAGTACTGTGCTCATATTGGGGTCAAGAATAGAGGCCTCTACACTTCTATTAACACTCCTAATCTTGATTAAGAAGCCAGTGCTGTTTTTTTGCACTCTTTTTTCCCCACGCAAAGAAATTAATCAGACACATTTCAAAACCAGGCGACACATTAATCTTTTTTAATTATCATTTATGATTAACACGACACCAACAACAGCACAACAACCATATAGTTTATTTGCAGAAGGTATAAACAGAGAGAATTGCAGTTAACTCAAAAAATTCAAACAAATGGCATATAAAAATAGATCCATGCTATGCTGAATAGGTTTCAGCATGGCACACATGGCTTACAATAAAGAAGGACTATAGATTTTTTTAAGGGCCTCTATTCTCTTTGTATTGTAGAGCAGAGAACATTTCATAAAAACACGTGGTCTTATTTAATATTTCAGGTCAGTAGGTGTCTGAGATGGCAAAAAGCAGACTGCACAATTTTTATAATTGAGTGTACTTTTAATTATTCATCTGAATATGATTTGATTATTTATAGTGTAAAATGGACAGGACTACAGGATCAGGGGTGAAAGATATTGGAAAGATAGATAAATATTAGTGAAAGACATGAAGTGATGTATAGTGTATAATTAGATGTCAGGTAGATTTGAAGTATGTATAGGGTATGATGTTATGTATAATGCATAATTGTGAGGTGTATTGGATCTAGATATAATTTATAGTGTAATTATACACTCACCTAAAGGAGTATTATAGGAACACATATTCAATTTCTCATTAATGCAATTATCTAATTAACCAATCACATGGCAGTTGCTTCAGTGCATTATGGGGTGTGGTCCTGGTCAAGACAATCTCCTGAACTCCAAACTGAATGTCAAAATGAGAAAGAAAGTTGATTTAAGCAATTTTGAGCATGGCATGGTTGTTGTTGCCAGATAGGCCAGTCTGAGTATTTCATAATATGCTCAGTTACTGGGATTTTCATGCTCAACCATTTCTAGGGTTTACAAAGAATGTTGTGAAAAGGGAAAAACATCCAGTATGCGGCAGTCCTGTGGGCGAAAATGCCTTGTTGATGCTAGAGGTCAGAGGAGAATGGGCCGAATGATTCAAGCTGATAGAAGAGCAACTTTGCTGCATACCTTGGTTTAAACAAGAGGTTATTTCAGTCAAAGCATTTGTGAAGCCACAACATGGACAACCTTGAGGCGGATGGGCTACAACAGCAGAAGACCCCCCCGGGTACCACTCATCTCCACTACAAATAGGGAAAAGAGGCTACAATTTGCACAAGCTCACCAAAATTGGACAGTTAAAGACTGGAAAAATATTGCCTGGTCTGATGAGTCTCGATTTCTGTTGAGACATTCAGATGGTAGAGTCAGAATTTGGTAAAAACAGAATGTGAACATGGATCCATCATGTCTTGTTTCCACTGTGCAGGCTGGTGGTGGTGGTGTAATGGTGTGGGGGATGTTTTCTTGGCACACTTTAGGCCCCTTAGTGCTAATTGGGCATCGTTTAAATGCCACGGCCTACCTGAGCATTGTTTTTGACCATGCCCATCGCTTTAGGACCACCATCCATCCTCTGATGGCTACTTCCAGCAGGATAATGCACCATGTCACAAAGCTCGAATCATTTTAAATTGGTTTCTTGAACATGACAATGAGTTGACTGTACTAAAATGGCCCCCACAGTCACCAGATCTCAACCCAATAGAGCATCTTTGGGATGTGGTGGAACGGGAGCTTCGTGCCCTGGATGTGCATCCCACAAATCTCCATCAACTGCAAGATGCTATCCTATCAATATGGACCAACATTTCTAAAGAATGCTTTCAGCACCTTGTTGAATCAATGGCACGTAGAATTGAGGCAGTTCTGAAGGCGAAAGAGGGTAAAACTAGCCTAGAAATCTAGACGCATCCTAGCGGCAGCAAATTTAATCTGCCCGCAAGTGTCGTCTAGGAACTCTCAATACCCTTCTGAGCTGTATTCCTCTCAATCTGGACGGGCCAATCACATTGTGTATAGAGTCGGCGGGGGGGGGGGGGGGGGGGCATAATGACGACGGCCGAGTTGCGTTTGCGTGCTTCTAGTAAACACAGAAACTGGCGAACGGCGGCGGTCTTTCGAATCAGCTTTGACCGACTCTGGAAGACTTGGAGTTAAGCTTTTTGAGAAAAGAACAAAGAGCGGCACTGAAGTCATTCTTAAAAAGGGAAGATGTGTTCGGAGTTTAGCCGACCGGATACAGTGAATGTTTAATCTATCAACAAGCTCTGTTTTACCTTCGTTGCTCTGGTTGGTGTAGCGCTATCCTATCGCGTGCAGAGGGAGTTTGAAAGACAACCGTTTATCCCGCCCCTCGGATTGAGC
This sequence comes from Pseudorasbora parva, assembly GCF_024679245.1. NCBI lineage: Eukaryota > Metazoa > Chordata > Actinopteri > Cypriniformes > Gobionidae > Pseudorasbora > Pseudorasbora parva. Next base: position 20,775,583 of record NC_090175.1, read on the forward strand.
CATGTCTATGGTGAGTTTCCAGACCAAACATCTTGATGTGGGTCTGGCTTGTCAGGCTAGGGTCAAACAACTCCAGTCTTCAGTGTCACATGATCCTTCACAAACCATTGTCCTATGACGATTTGATGCTCAACAAACATTTATGATTATTATCAGTGTTGAAAACAGTTGTGATGTTTAACATGTTGTGGATGCATGTATTTTTCAGGATTCTTTGATGTATAGAAAGTTCAATGAACAGCATTTATTTGCATTTATCTTTTGTAATATTATAAATATATCTTGAGCTCCATTTAATGCATGTCTGATGAACAAAAATAATTAATTTCTCTCTTTTTTTAAATCTTACCACAAATGTTTAAATAGTATAATGGTTTCCATAAAAACGAAGCCACACCATGAGCAGCTAAACTATTTTCAACACTGATAATAATCATTCATGTTTTGAGCATCAAAACCTCATATTAGAATGATTTGTGAAGAATCATGTGACACTGAAGACGTGATAAATTCAGATATAATCAAAGGAATAAATTACACTTCTATATATTCACATGGAGAACAGATGATTTACACTGGAAGAATATTCCACTGTTCAACATTTTTTTTACTGCATCTTTCATTAAATAAATGCAGCCTTGGTCTCAGCAGTGTATTTGCTATCTTACCGAATTAAAAGCAAGAGATACGATAAATTAAATCGGTCAATAAGACAAAGGTTAAAAAAAAAAAAACTTGGTATAACACCTGACATTTCTGTCCCCCTCACTTCTAAAAAGATGGCTACGTCCATATGTACCATATAGTGCATATATGATGAAATGAATAGGGTAGATATAATGAGATGTCGCTATAGGGTAGATGATGTGCTGTATTGTGTGTGTGTGTGTGTGTGTGTGTGTGTGTGTGTGTGTGTGTGTGTGTGTGTGTGTGTGTGTGTGTGTGTGTGTGTGTGTGTGTGTGTGTGTATTAAATTATAAGGTAAATATGATTAGATGTAAAGGGTAGTCACAATGAGCAGTTTGACTGTGCAAATGGCATAAAGTCATTTAAAAAAAAAAAACCAAATAGCCGGAGACCAAATTTGCCTCATGACTAAAAGTACATTTTTCAAGGATCGTTGATTATCCATTATCCAATTCATAATAATCTAATTATGAAACTAATTAGCTTTAATAAAGGATTCCCATGATTCTTGGTGGTTGTAAATGGTCTTCTACACAAAATTCATTACTTTCTTTGCCTCTGAAAAGTATTTTATGCTCTACTGTACTGCTGAAAGCAATATTCTATGTGGTTTTAATGAATGTTTCATAAGAGAACTGTCATAAAATGAAAGATGTATAAAAGAAATAGAATTTCATCATTGAGTGAGGGAGTGGGGGTGGAGGGGATACACTGGAGAGAGTGTGTGAAAGCAAGCAATAGATCAATTACACAGTTGATAAATTCTGTTCTGATTCCCCCCTGAGTCAGTCAACGAAACTTATCTTTGTCTCTATTATGGCCAGTCTCTCTCTCTCTCTCTCTCTCTCTCTCTCTCTCTCTCTCTCTCTCTCTCTCTCTCTCTCTCTCTCTCTCTCTCTCTCTCTCTCTCTCTCTCTCTCTCTCTCTCTCTCTGTGTGTGTGTGTGTGTTTCAGCATGTGCTGTCTGACATAACGATGTGTGTGTTAGTTGCTTGGAGAGACCCTATTATATCGTGGTATCATATGGCTGTGAGCAGCAAAATAATTTGAAATTCTTGCAGTGTATCTGTCAGTCCCACCAAAATTTCCCCTAGCCTGTCCTCTCTCAGCATCCTGCTTTGAAAATGTTATTGATGAAATTAAATTGCATGCAGTATGAGAAAGATTTATCATTAATGACTATCGAGTAGAAGCCACCAAGAACCCATGCAGAGTGAATTACTATAGTAGACAACATATGCTACCAGAAATATATGAGATGCAAATGCAGACACAATCCGATTATGCTACAGCATAAACTGCAAGGGAATGACAATTAGCCTGTCTGCTACAGCCACCAACCATATATTGTCAGCTTGACAATATGCAAATACAATTGTGCTCATATGTTTAAAAGCATTCTGTTCCTCTAGAAAGTTTAGAATTAACAAACTAAATGAAAAGGATGACTTTGACCAGAAGTCAAGTCACCCCTATTTACACCAATCAGGCCTAACATTATGACCAGGTGAAGTGAATAACGCTGATTATCTTTTCATCACAGCACCTGTTAGTGGGTGGGAAATATGAGGCCGCATGTGAACGTTGGTTGCGTCCAAAAACCTAGTCAGCTGACTCGTTGCCTCGCTGCCTTATCAGACAATGGCTTGTATAAGGCAGCGTTTTGTGCATGAAGGCACCTCACGAAACGATTTCGGGCAGACTTCTAAGGCAGTGCAACAGTTTAATGATCTACAGCAAAATAGAGTGAGCTTTGGTGAGAACTAAACACATATTTAATTACTACATTAGTAATTTCTCGCTAGAAATGACATCAGAAGTGAAAAATATTTGTAAAAAAACACATTTACATACAAACTGACCAGCAAAAGCAACTTTCGGACGCCATCTTTATTTCAGTTTGACTGTAACTGACTGGAAAGCACAGGATTGTGGGATATCAAAGGCATTGAAGGACACATGTATGCTGCCTTCAAAAATCGATCAGATGAAGGTCTCTCAGGAGACAGGAAGTGAAGCATACATTAGATTCGGACGTTGCCTTCCTGAATTCAAATGTGAATTCAGCATTTTCCAGGTTTCGGACGCAGCCATTTTGAGCAAGTTTGAAAAGGGCAAAATTGTGATGAGACGACTGGGTCAGTACATCTACAAAACTGAAGTTCCTGTGGGGAGTTACCGGTCTGCAGTGGTCACTATCTATCGAAAGTGGCCCAAGAAAGGAACAGTGGTGAAATGGCGTCAGGGGAGGCCAAGGTTCATTGATGCACGTGGGGAGCGAAAGCTGGCCCATGTAGATTAAACAGATGAGCTAATAGCTCAAGAAGTTCATGCTGGTTCTGATAGAAAGGTGCCTTGCAATTTGTTATGTATGGGGCTGCATAGCCATAGACCAGTCATGGTGCCCATGCTGACCCTGTTCACCGCCGAAATTGCCAACAGGGGTCACATAAGCATCAGAACTGGACCACAGAGCAATGGAAGAAGGTGGCCTGGTTGAGTACATCTGGTGTCATAGGAATTGTGAGATTGCAATAGACGTGAAAGACTATAATGGAGATATGAGCAGATTTTTATTCAGAAAAAATAAGTAAAATTGCATATAAGTACACATAGCACCTGCGCACACACTTCCAGTGGTCAAATACTATCTTACTTGCAGTAGTAAATAAACATTTTATTTAAACCAATATATTGTGTATAGGACACCTCATCATATAAACCTCATCAAATGCATATTTATATTGCACACAGACACAGTCACTTTTAAATAATTCATATGCAGCTCAATTTTTTGCTCAATGGACTCTTTTCCATTTGTTGTCTGTATATTACCAATATTTTCCATTTTATTTTGCACTTTTTCTTTCTCTTTCAAAATTATCTTACATATTTATTGTTTCATTCTGTTTCTCTACCTTCTCCACCAGTAATGGTGTTCTCTGTAAAATAAATTTGGTTTATGTTTTGTTTATGCTGGCTGATATGACTTTGTCTTAAAATGATACATGAATGTAGCAACATTTACAGGTTTTGGTTACTGGTGCCATTGTAGAAATGCTTAATTCAGAAAATTGTAGAAATGCATTTGACTGGGCAGAAAATTTCATTAAAAATGAAGCATCTTTTATTAGGCCTCTGATATGACTCTTAATCCCAGGTAAGTGTACACACCGGTAAATAACAAGTGATTTCTTATTTCTTATTAGGGATTTCTGAATCCCTATTTTTCAGAGAAGATTTTTTTTTTTGTTCACAGCATCATATCACTCCATCGTTACTGTCATCTCTTCAATAAACTGTGTGAGGGAAGAATTAAAGCCCATTAAATCAGCAGGACATGAAGAAAAGTACCATCTTCACAGTTACTGTCAGAAACAGAAAAATATTCCTTTGTGTCAATCCGTCTTAGTTCTTTTATTCTCATTCGCCTACAATGTATCTGACTACATTCTGCTTTGTATTACACATAATTAATCATAATTAACTCTCCATTTTTTCCTGACCGCCACATGGCAAAGAGCTATAATTGACTTCTTAAATTAACTCCACTGCGCTCTCAAAACTAGAGCGAGAGAAAGGAAGAGGGAGCGGAAACAATAAAAAAATGTAAAAAAGAAAGGTGGAGTTGTGGGGGCAAAGAATGATGAGGGCAGAAAGCATGAGCAAGCGAGAGAGAAACATGAATACTGTACTTTTGCTGTAGATTGCGTAATTTAACGTACTAATTTATCGGAGTTTGCATATTGTTTGGTTTCTTTTACATGATATTGTTCTGTACAAGAACGCTGAGAGCTTAGGCACCCTCTGAGGAAAAGCGATCAGCCATTAATCTTCCACTGAGCAGCTTAATCACACAAGAATTAATTAACCGATATAACTTCCACTCTGCTGCTGTGTAGAGTAAAAAACATCACAAAAACTCTATCAAGCTAAAGGACTATTCACAAAGAGTAGAACAAAAAGCACAGCGAATCACAAAACATTTAAACTTTGGTAACATTGTAGATGTTGTTTACATCCATACAGCAACATTATACACACTAACTAAAATTAAATAAGTTAAATCATAATCAACCAACACTTTAATGGCACAATAGCATTCAGTGTGTTAGCGCCACCACTTGTTCTGGAGTATTATACTTGGCAAATTTTTGTCACTAAAGGATGAAAAAAATATCAAACCCACTGTTCTGTGGTCTGACAACATTCAAATTCAGTTGCACTTTATTTTACAGTATGTGCGCTTACATGTACTTACAGTGTACTTACCTAAGAAAGTAATAAAAGGTAGCTACATGGGTTAAGGTTAGGTTTAGGGTTAACTTATTACTCAGTTATTGCAACTACTATAAGTACATATGCATATGGGGAACGGGACTGTAAAATAGAGTACTTCCTTTCATTCCCTGTGTCAAAAGGTCCTTGAATGCATTTATGTAATTAAAGTCTTATTTGTGGCAAAACAAATCATGATGAATATTTACTGTTTGCAAAAACAAACTTTAACAAGATGTCTACACTGCAAGGACAAAACTTGAACATCCTCATTATAATCAACAAAGCTGTCTACACTAGAAACTCTTGACACTTAGTCAACAGCAGCCTATTGCTTATAACAGAAATGTTCCAGTTTTCACACGGTCACTCATTTGTTCTCAATTTACATGGCAGACATTTTTGTGGTATGGGCTTTCCAGTTTAATGAAATTTAGAATGAATACTTCTGTTCTCACAGTGTATATTAAAAACCCTGAAATATACTAGACATTTGCAATGCCAGGAAAAGCATGGTGGAGTGAAAAGCCCCTTTGGATCTTTTCCCTCTCATTCCTATTTGCTCAGCTCTTCTGAGATTTGATTTGGGGACCTTTTCATAGTGTTCAATAGCAATGACATTATCCAAAGGTCAATACGATTAACACAAGGCTGGCTAGCGATTTGATTGCCAAAAAAAAACAAGCATGAATTTGATCAAGGTTTATTGGGGAACTTGCAGGGTAGGGGCCAGGTCTCAGTTTCTCTACAAGTTTATATGAAGGAGGCGTTTATCTGTTAATATCCTAGGGAAGTACAAACAGCTCCCAGCGAGCTAGAGAAAGACAGCAGAGATTTTATAATCTGATATAACACCTATCAAAGCGACTGCAGCACACACATACTCAATTGCCTCTAGGTTCAGTCTTTAAAGCAGTTAGAGCGTACTGGGTATTTACAGAATAGTCGAAAGCAATGTCTCATTGATAAAATACTGCAGCTGATTACTGGGTGTGTGAGACACAATGCAACTAAAAGTGTTTTGGTAAGAAATCTAGGGGTTTAACAATATATTGTGTCACTATATATACGTATATCACAATACAAAAGTGCAACAATGTGTTTTGTGGAGAATGACGATCTGTATTATGCACAGTGGTCTGTTTGATCAGGCCAGCCTTCACTCCCCACGTGCATCAGTGAGCCTTGGACGCCCATGACCCACGCCTTTGACGTCTGTGATCCTGTCATCGGTTCACTTCCTTGGACAATGAGCTTGGACCACTTTTGATAGATTGATCACTGCAGACCGGGAACACCCCACAAGAGCAAAGCGTTCGCTTACTGCCTACTGTATACCCACTAACAGGTGCCGTGATGAAGAGTGTTATTCTAGTGACTGGTCACATCTAAATTTTTCAGTTTGACAGAAATTCAATTTGGCCAACTAAAAAATTTGATATGAACAGTCACTAGAAAATGTTCAATTGGAGACCTGATTTTTTTTTTGCAGTATACTATTTATTACTATATACAAATATATACTATATTAAAAAAAATTTAATTAGCCAAATTACATTTCTGTGAAATAAATTGTATATATAAAAACTTAGGCTTGCCCATTTTTCCTGCTTCTAACATTAACGTTGAGGTCAAAACGTTCACTTACTGCCTACTATATCCCACCCACTAACAGGTACTGTGATGAAGAGATAATCAGTGTTATTCACCTCACCTGTCAGTAGTCATAATGTTATGTCTGATATATATATATATAACCTAAGGCAAATGTGGATTTCTAAGAGCCTAGAGTTGCTGTGCCATGACTATCTGGCAGCTAAATAGAGTCTGCTTCTAAATTATTGACATTTGACATTATGGGTTTTATTTATAGTCACAATTATTTGGTAATTTACTGCTCATTAATAATTTGTAAGGTAGTTGTTGTAGAGGCTACTTTTAGGTATGGGGTAGGATTAAGGGATGTAAAATGTGGTCATGCAGAATAAGGCACTTATAAGTAATAAACTAGCAATATGCATGCTAATGAGCAACCAGTTAAAAGTGAGAATTGGTTTCCAATCTACGGTGTTAAAGATAAAACTAAAGTGTTACAGATTTGAATTACATGTTTAATTTGTGACATATTTAAACAGAAAATGCCAATAAATAACTTGAAATACACACACACACACACACACACACACACACACACACACACACACACACACACACACACACACACACACACACACACACACACACACACACACACAGTGGGTACAGAAAATATTCAGACCCCCTTAATTTTTTCACTCTGTTATATTGCAGCCATTTGTTAAATTAATTTAAGTAATTCTCATTAATGTACACACAGCACCCCATATTGACAGGAAAACACAGAATTGTTGACATTTCTGCAGATTTGTTAAAAAAGAAATACTGAAATATCACACGGCCCTAAGTATTCACACCCATTGCTCAGTATTTAGTAGAAGAACCCTTTTAATCTCATACAGCTATGAGTCTTTTTGGGAAAGGTGCAACACGTTTTTCACACCTGGATTTGGGAATCCTCTGCCATTCCTCCTTGCAGATCCTCTCCAGTTCCGTCCGTTATGATGGTCAACATTGGTGGGCAACCTTTTTCAGGTCTCTCCAGAGATGCTCAATTGGGTTTAAGTCAGGGCTCTGGCTGGGCAATTCAAGAACAGTCCTGTCTTGTTGGAAGGTGAACCTTCGGCCCAGTCTGGAGAAGGTTTTCGTCCAGGATATTCCCTTTCTACTTGACTGCATTCATCTTTGCCTCAATTGCAACCAGTCGTCCTGACCCTGCAGCTGAAAAACAGCCCCACAGCATGATGCTGCCACCACCATGCTTCACTGTTGGGACTGTATTGAACAGGTGCTGAGCAGTGCCTAGTTCTCCCCACACATACCACTTAGAATTAAGGCCAAAAAGTTATATCTTGGTACATCAGACCAGATAATCTTATTTCTCACCATCTCGGATTCATTTAGGTGTTTTTTTTGTTTTTGGCAAACTCCATGTGGGCTTCCGTCGGGCCACTCTGCCATAAAGCCCTGACTGGTGGAGGGCTGCAGTGATGGTTGACTTTCTACAACTTTCTCCCATCTCCCGTAAGGCATCTCTGGAGCCGAGCCATAGCGAACTTTAGGTTCTTCTTTACCTCTCTCACCAAGGCTCTTCTCCCCGATAGCTCAGTTTGGTTGGACAGCCAGCTCTAGGAAGGGTTCTGGTCGTCCCAAATGTCTCCCATTTACGGATTATGGAGGCCACTGTGCTCTTATGAACCTTAACTGCAGCAGAATTTTTTTTGTAACCTTGGCCAGATCTGTGCCTTGCCACAGTTCTATCTCTAAACTTTTCAGGCAGTTACTTTGACCTCATGATTCTCATTTGCTCTGACATGCACTGCGAGCTGTAAGGTCTTATATAGACAGGTGTGTGGCTTTCCTAAACAAGTAAATCAGTATAATCAAACACAACTGGACAGCGGCGTAGCACCAAATTTTGGGCCCTGGGTACAAACCATGCTGGGCCCCCGTACCATGTATGTGTATGTATAGAAAACTGACTTCTAAGGGCCCCACCCCTGCCTCGGCCCTGGTTACTTGGTACCCTTTATCCCCCCAGTCTGACGCCCCTGCAACTGGACTCAAATGAAGGTGTAGAACCATCTCAAGGATGATCAGAAGAAATAGACAGCACCTGATGATCAGAAGAAATAGACAGCACCTGAGTTAAATATATGAGTGTCACAGCAAAGGGTCTGAATACTTAGGACCATGTGATATTTCCGGTTTTCAGATATTTCAAAAACAATTCTGTGTTTTTCAGTCAATATGGGGTGCTGTGTGTACATTAATGAGATAAAAGAATGACATGAATGATAAGCAAATTAAGCCGCAATATAACAAAGAGTGAAAAATTTAAGGGGGTCTGAATACTTTCACATATATATATATATATATCATTATATATATATATAATGAAATCAAGCAAATAGCCCTTAGTCACTGAATGGACAGGGAATCCTTCATGCATCAGGAAACAAATACGGAAAAAAAAACAACAACAACATCTGCTCTCAGCAAACGGAAATAGTTTCCACAGCGACAAAGTGGCCACAGAAAGACCAGTCAGCACAAAGGTCTCTATACTGTCTGACCCAGTTGCAGTTTCATCAGCATATTCTTAAAACACACACATTCACAATGAATAATTTGATATAATCATTATTTTGAGGACAAGGTTATGAATAATACAAAGAAAATACTTTTACTTGTGTCACACCTGGTTTGCTATCTTTGTGGGGACTCTCCATAGACCTAACACTTTTAGACTGTCTATTTTATCCACCTACCCATCACACAAAACTTTCAGCATTTTTACATTTTCAAAAAAAAAAAAAAAAAAAAAAAAATCATACACTTTCTGTATGATTTATAAGCTCATTTCCTCATGCTGTCCTCACACATACACACACACACACACACACACACACACACACACACACACACACACACACACACACACACACACACACCTGCATAAGTAAGTAGGCATACAACATATGCAGATATCCCAAAGATGATATGCATCAGCTTAAATAGGCAGCGCTACATCACTGCATTCAGAGGACGAATAAAGGTAGAGGACATACACAAAAGGAAAAGGTGCCTACCTCCCCTGGGACCAATTACTTCCAAGCTCAGACACCACTTTAGATTCTCCACACACTCCACACTGTCCTTTAGTTCTACACACACACCCGTCATAAATTACATAAATGTTCCTAGGATATTAAAAACTGTTTCTAATATTTAATCGTATGTGGGGGGTTTTCCACCAAGAATTAAAGCAATTGTACATGCTTTAGATATAGATTAGATTTAATTTAATTCTCACAATCAAATTTATTAGAGCACACATTGCCAAGGTTTGTCAGATGATTTCTGTATAGATTTCAAACAGTGGCCTTGTTGATGTCTCTCAAACTATCATGATAAACAAATGAGCAGATGCTACATTTTGTGCGGGGGCGGGGGCGTGTGAGAAAGTATGTGCGCATGTGTAGCATTCAGAAAGGTGTGTTGACAGGTTCACCTGGAGAGTGTATGTGTGAGAGCACATCAGAGGTGCACGGAATGAGGTCTTTAAGTGTAGCGTGTGTGTGTGGATGGGCATATGAGCTGAAGGGCACATTCTGAGCAGCTGCCAGCATGAACAGAGGCACAGCGTCTGAAAAAAAGACACAAGAAAGAGAGAGACGATATACAGGCAGCCTCTATTCTTCTCATCATTGTCTCTCCGTACAGCCCACTCTTGCGTTCTCTTTGTCAGTCTCTTTCACACATACACACACCGCATTTAAGAGCATCCTAGCATGGCAAGCTCACTCAGCAGGTGCTATCAACATGCATGTGATGAATATACTTGAATATTTATAAATCAATTTTCTGTTTTAAATTATAATTTATAATTTAGGTCCACTTAACCAAAAATTTTCTTGACACGCATAGCTATCGGCTATTTGTTATTCTTAAAAATAAAGGTTCCAAAAGGTGTTTTTTTTTGCAGTGATGCCATAGAGGAACCTTTCTTAAAAGAAACATTTTTTTAAATACTCTAAAGAACCTTTAGTGCAAGAGAAAGCTTCCATGGACTTTAAAAGGTTGTTCAGAGAACCATATGGCAATAAAAAAAAAAAAAAGAATAAAAAATCATATAGCGGTTTTGATGCTTTACCGATATATTTTGACATGTATCAGTTTTGCGTGTCTTTGGTTCATTGCAGAGACCCATGGCTTTTTTTTTTTTTTTTTTAAAGGACAGCATTTTCAGGAGAGTTATTTTGTGAACACAGTAAACACGAATTCCTTTATCCATCAAAGTCAGCCTAGATGTTTTTTAGTCTGACCACGTTAAGGTTCACTCCTTCGTGCTGAGCACTTTAAACAAAAGACTCTAAAAAAAGAAAAACTTGACTTAAGAATTTGTTTTACAGGGTTGTGCCATCAGCAAAAAAAACTTTGAATTGTCTTAGATATTTGCAATAATAAGGCAATAGTAAGGTATACTATGTAAACCCAACTCACAGAACTTAAAACTCCTCAGTCCAAAATCTCTGATCTTGTAACACACATTTACACATCTATAACACTCATAACACTGAGACTGTAAAGTAATAAGAAGTATACAGAGAACATGCTATTCCTAAACACTATTATTCCATTTAGTGTAAAACTAAAAATATGTGAAAAGTCTGGAATGATATTCTTGATTGTGGAACTGCATAGCTTAAGAATAAAGTGGCTGAACATTTTTTTTTTTAAACGTCCTTGATCAGTTCAACTTTAACCGTTTGAATAGAATATTTCTATTCTAACTTAAGGTTTTGTGAAAAATACTGTTATTGAAGGACTGAGAAATATTATGAGGACAGTGTAAAATAGCCTGGATAATTCTAAAAGCCAGATAGATATAAATGTAAAAATATATTGCATTTTTGGTGTCAACCTTGACATTGCAAATGGGGAAAAAATATATATCACACCTTTGAGAAAAGTTCATATAGTAATTTAAAAGATGTAGGTAGGCAGGTAATTGTGGATATTATATATTTTACACATTTATGCGATAAAAATGTGCAATTATGAGAAATTAACATTTCACTATATATATATACACACACTCACCTAAAGGATTATTATGAACACCATACTTATACTGTGTTTGACCCCCTTTTGCCTTCAGAACTGCCTTAATTCTACGTGGCATTGATTCAATAAGGTGCTGAAAGCATTCTTTAGAAATGTTGGCCCATATTGATAGGATAGCATCTTGCAGTTGATGGAGATTTGTGGGATGCACATCCAGGGCACGAAGCTCCCGCTCCACTACATCCCAAAGATGCTCTATTGGGTTGAGATCTGGTGACTGTGGGGGCCATTTTAGTACAGTGAACTCATTGTTATGTTCAAGACACCAATTTGAAATCATTCAAGGTTTGTGACATGGTGCATTATCCTGGAAGTAGCCATCAGAGGATGGGTAAATGATGGTCATAAAGGGATGGACATGGTCAGAAATAATGCTCAGGTAGGCCGTGGCATTTAAACGATGCCCAATTGGCACTAAGAGGCCTAAAGTGTGCCAAGAAAACATCCCCGACACCATTACACCACCACCACCAGCCTGCACAGTGGTAACAAGGCATGATGGATCCATGTTCTCATTCTGTTTACACCTAATTCTGACCCTACCATCTAAATGTCTCAACAGAAATCGAGACTCATCAGACTAGGCAACATTTTTGTTCAGTCTTCAACTGTCCAATTTTGGTGAGCTTGTGCAAATTGTAGCCTCTTTTCCCTATTTGTAGTGGAGATGAGTGGTACCTGATGGGGTCTTCTGCTGTTGTAGCCCATCTGCCTTAAGGTTGTCCATGTTGTGGCTTCACAAATGCTTTGCTGCATACCTCGGTTGTAACGAGTGGTTATTTCAGTCAAAGTTGCTCTTCTATCAGCTTGAATCAGTCGGCCCATTCTCCTCTGACCTCTAGCATCAACAAGGCATTTTCGCCCACAGGACTGCCGCATACTGGATGTTTTTCCCTTTTCACACCATCCTTTGTACCCTACAAACCCTAGAAATATCCCTAGAAAATCACAGTAACTGAGCAGATTGTGAAATACTCAGACCAATACTCAACCATGCCACGCTCAAAATTGCTTAAATCACCCTTCTTTCCCAGGAGATTGTCTGGACCAGGACCACACCCCTAAATGCATTGGGGCAACTGCTATGTGATTGGTTGATTAGATAATTGAATTAATGAGAAATTGAACAGGTGTTCCTAACAATCCTTTAGATGAGTGTACATGATATATATATACAGTCTTGTTCAAAATAATAGCAGTACAATGTGACTAACCAGAATAATCAAGGTTTTTCGTATATTTTTTTATTGCTACGTGGCAAACAAGTTACCAGTAGGTTCAGTAGATTCTCAGAAAACAAATGAGACCCAGCATTCATGATATGCACGCTCTTAAGGCTGTGCAATTGGGCAATTAGTTGAATTAGTTGAAAGGGGTGTGTTCAAAAAAATAGCAGTGTGGCATTCAATCACTGAGGTCATCAATTTTGTGAAGAAACAGGTGTGAATCGGGTGGACCCTATTTAAGGATGAAGCCAACACTTGTTGAACATGCATTTGAAAGCTGAGGAAAATGGGTCGTTCAAGACATTGTTCAGAAGAACAGCGTACTTTGATTAAAAAGTTGATTAGAGAGGGGAAAACCTATAAAGAGGTGCAAAAAATGATAGGCTGTTCAGCTAAAATGATCTCCAATGCCTTAAAATGGAGAGCAAAACCAGAGAGACGTGGAAGAAAACGGAAGACAACCATCAAAATGGATAGAAGAATAACCAGAATGGCAAAGGCTCAGCCAATGATCACCTCCAGGATGATCAAAGACAGTCTGGAGTTACCTGTAAGTACTGTGACAGTTAGAAAACGTCTGTGTGAAGCTAATCTATTTTCAAGAATCCCCCGCAAAGTCCTTCTGTTAAAAAAAAGGCATGTGCAGAAGAGGTTACAATTTGCCAAAGAACACATCAACTGGCCTAAAGAGAAATGGAGGAACATTTTGTGGACTGATGAGAGTAAAATTGTTCTTTTTGGGTCCAAGGGCCACAGGCAGTTTGTGAGACGACCCCCAAACTCTGAATTCAAGCCACAGTGCACAGTGAAGACAGTGAAGCATGGAGGTGCAAGCATCATGATATGGGCATGTTTCTCCTACTATGGTGTTGGGCCTATTTATCGCATACCAGGGATCATGGATCAGTTTGCATATGTTAAAATACTTGAAGAGGTCATGTTGCCCTATGCTGAAGAGGACATGCCCTTGAAACGTTTGTTTCAACAAGACAATGACCCAAAACACACTAGTAAACGGGCAAAGTCTTGGTTCCAAACCAACAAAATTAATGTTATGGAGTGGCCAGCCCAATCTCCAGACCTTAATCCAATTGAGAACTTGTGGGGTGATATCAAAAATGCTGTTTCTGAAGCAAAACCAAGAAATGTGAATGAATTGTGGAATGTTGTTAAAGAATCATGGAGTGGAATAACAGCTGAGAGGTGCCACAAGTTGGTTGACTCCATGCCACACAGATGTCAAGCAGTTTTAAAAAACTGTAGTCATACAACTAAATATTAGTTTAGTGATTCACAGGATTGCTAAATCCCAGAAAAAAAAAATGTTTGTACAAAATAGTTTTGAGTTTGTACAGTCAAAGGTAGACACTGCTATTTTTTTGAACACACCCCTTTCAACTAATTGCCCAATTGCACAGCCTTAAGAGCGTGCATATCATGAATGCTGGGTCTTGTTTGTTTTCTGAGAATCTACTGAACCTACTGGTAACTTGTTTGCCACGTAGCAATAAAAAATATACTAAAAACCTTGATTATTCTGGTTAGTCACATTGTACTGCTATTATTTTGAACAAGACTGTATATCAGTATCAAGCACCACAGGTGTTTTGAATATAATAAAATGAGATGGGTTTTTGTTGTTGTTGTTATTGTTATTGTTGTATTTTGAGCACCAAATTAGTATATTATAACTTTTGAAGGATTACGTGACACTGACAAAGCAATTATGCTGAAAATTTAGCTTTTCCATCACAGGAATAAATTACATTTTAAAATGTTTAAAACATTTAAACAATAATAAATAAAATCACTTATTTTGCATTTTAATAAAATTGAAAAAACGTATTTGTCATATAAGAAATTTTCCATTTGTTTTATTTTTTTAAATAGGTTTCCATAGAACCCTGACCCCTTACTGAGGACAAGAAAATAAGTCATTTTAAAACCTTACTTTGACTTACAGTATAAAAAAGAGTGATGAAAGGAACTAGCAGATACTAAACTGAGATATATGTTGTAATTGCAGTAAATAATTTATGTTTAATTAACAAAATAAAATACTTAATACCCATTAGTAATGAAGTGATTCTATGCAAGCATAATAGTGTCTGATTCACACAAACAATTTATTTAACGTTTTAAAATTACTGTAATTAGAAGCCCTGCACGGCAAAGTTTATGCAATTATCACCCACTTGTCTCTTCTGAGGTGACTGACATGAACTCAACATCATGACATTCGGCTCATAAGTTCATCATCTTCAGTGCCTGCTCAGAAGTCTAGCTCTAAGAATACTATGCATATGCTCTCTTTATTTGGTGGTGGGGGGGGGGGGGTCATCTTTATTAGCTATGTACCACTAAACTGCTCCGAAAAGGCTATGAATAACTCCATTTGGAGAAATCGTGAAGAGTGTTCACACTCGTGGGCGGCCCAAAGAGAGTTGTTAAAGCAGGGTCA